>NC_092459.1:120350765-120396943 GCF_047495875.1 Pithys albifrons albifrons | reverse complement strand
CCCTTTTTTTCCCCTTTTTCCCCTTTTTTCCCTTTTTTCCCCTTTTTTTCCTTTTTTCCTTTTTTCCTTTTTTTCCTTTTTTCCTTTTATCCCTTTTTTCCCCCTTCCGCCCCTTTTTTCCTTCCTCCCCCTTTTTTTCCTTTTTTCACCTTTTTTCTTTTTTCCCTTTTTCCTTCTTTTTTTCCCTTTTTTTTCCTATTTCACCCTTTTCTCCTTTTTCCCCCCTTTTCCCCCCTTTTTTCCCTTTTTCCTTTTTTCTTTTTTCCTCCTTTTTTTCCTTTTTTCCTTTTTTCCTTTTTACCATTTTTTCCCCGTTTTTCCTTTTTTGTTTTTTTTTTCCTTTTCCCCTTTCCCCTTTTTCCTTTTCCTCCATTTTCCCCCTTTTGTCCATTTTTAAAATTTTTTTCTTTTTTCCTGTTTTCCCTTTTTTGCCTTTTTTCTTTTATCCTTTTTCCCTTTTTTTCCTTTTTCCCTTTCCCCCCTTTTTCCCTTTTCTTCCCTTTTTTCTTTTTTCACTTTTTTCCTTTTTTATTTTCCCCTTTTTTTCCTTTTCCTTCTTTTTCCCTTTTTCATTTTTTCCTTTTTTCTTTTTTCCCTTTTTCCCCCTTTTTTCCTTCCCCCCTTTTTTACTTTCTTTCCTTTTTCCCCTTTTTCTTTTTTCCTTTTTTCCTGTTTTTCCCTTTTTTCCTTTTTCCTATTTCCCTTTTTTCCTTTTTTATCCCTTTTATCCTTTTTTCCCTTTTCCCCCTTTTTCCCTTTTCTTCCCTCTTTTCTTTTTTTCCTTTTTTCCTTTTTCTCCTTTTTTCCCCTTTTTTCTTTTTTCCCTTTTTTCCTTTTCCCCCTTTTCCCCTTTTCCCCTTTTCTTTTTTCCCCTTTTTTCCTTTTTATTTTTTTTTCCTTTTTTTCATTTTTCCCATTTCCCCCTTTTTTCCTTTATCTCCTTTTTTCCCTTTTTTCATTTTTTCCTTTTTTTCTTTTTTCTTTTTCCCTTTTTACCCCTTTTTCCCCATTTTTTCCTTTCTTTCCTTCTTTCCTTTTCCCCCCTTTTTCCCTTTCTTTCCCTTTTTCCTTTTTTCCCTTTTTTCTTTTTTCCTTTTTTCCCTTTTTTCCCTTTTTTATCCCTTTTATCCTTTTTTCCCTTTTCCCCCCTTTTCCCTTTTCTTCCCTTTTTTCTTTTTTCACTTTTTTCCTTTTTTCTTTTTTCCCTTTTTCCTTCTTTTTTTCCTTTATTCCCCTTTTCCCCCCTTTTTTCCCTTTTTTCCTTTTTCCCTTTTTTATTTTTTCCCTTTTTTCTTTTTTTTCTTTTTCTCCTTTCCCCCCTTTTTCCTTTTTTTCATTTTTCCTTTTTTCTCTTTTTCCTCCTTTTTTTTCCTTTTCCCCCATTTTTTCCTTTCTTTCTTTCTTTCCTTTTCCCCCTTTTTTCCTTTCTTTCCCTTTTTCCTTTTTTCCCTTTTTCCCTTTTTTCCTTTTTTTCCTTTTTTCCCACTTTTCCCTTTTTTCCCCTTCCCCCCTTTTTTCTTTTATCCTTTTTTTCCCTTTTTTCCTTTTTATCCCTTTTATCCTTTTCCCCTTTTTTCCCCTTTTTTTCCTTTTTCCCTTTTCCCCTTTTTTTCCTTTTTCCCTTTTCCCCTTTTTTTCCTTTTTCCCTTTTCTTCCTTTTTTCCTTTTTCCCTTTTCCCCTTTTTTTCCTTTTTCCCTTTTCCCCTTTTTTTCCTTTTTCCCTTTTCTTCCTTTTTTCCTTTTTCCCTTTTCCCCTTTTTTTCCTTTTTCCCTTTTCCCCTTTTTTCCTTTTTCCCTTTTCCCCTTTTTTCCTTTTTCCCTTTTCTTCCTTTTTTCCTTTTTCCCTTTTCTTCCGTTTTTCTTTTTTCCCTTTTCTTCCTTTTTTCCTTTTTCCCCTTTTTTTCCTTTTTCCCTTTTTCCCTTTTCTTCCTTTTTTCTTTTTCCCTTTTTTCCTTTTTCCTTTCCCTTTTATTATTTTTTCCTTCTTTTCCCCCTTTTTCCCCTTTTCTTTTTCCCTTTTATAATTAGCTATAATTACCCATCCCTGTATGATCTTGAATAGTTTGCAGGGTCTCTATAACTTCTAAGATTGTGTGTGACTGTCTGAAAAATTCCAAATATAATCCCTCCTAAAACCTGAATATTGTGCCAAAAAAAAAAAGTTAAAATATTTAATATAAACAGAGTTGCATCTTTTTCCTTCTTTGCTCCTCAACCAAAAAAAAAAAAAGCTGTTTAGAGCCAAAATAACCCAGAATTTGAGCAGCCAGGCCATGGTGGGGCTTGTTGGGCAGGACAAGGACGAGCTGGGACTCGTGGGCGGGTGCTGGTGGTGGTTGTTGTGTTGGTGTTTGCTAATTAGCCCCCACAATTAACGAGCTGTGGCCAGCCCAGCGCGGGGGGGGGGCCAGGGCTGGGCTGGGCTGGGCTCGGTGTGGGCAGCACTGGGGGAGGCTGGGAGTGTGGGGTTTGCTGGGAATGCTGCTGGGAATGATCCTGGGAATGCTGCTGGGGATGCTGCTGGGAATGCTGCTGGGATGCTGCTGGGAATGATCCTGGGGATGCTGCTGGGAATGCTGCTGGGGATGGTGCTGGGAATGCTGCTGGGGATGATCCTGGGAATGCTGCTGGGAATGCTGCTGGGGATGCTGCTGGGGATGATCCTGGGAATGCTGCTGGGAATGCTGCTGGGGATGCTGCTGGGAATGATCCTGGGAATGCTGCTGGGAATGCTGCTGGGAATGATCCTGGGAATGCTGCTGGGGATGATCCTGGGAATGCTGCTGGGAATGCTGCTGGGAATGCTGCTGGGAATGCTGCTGGGAATGATCCTGGGAATGCTGCTGGGGATGCTGCTGGGAATGCTGCTGGGAATGATCCTGGGAATGCTGCTGGGGATGCTGCTGGGAATGCTGCTGGGGATGCTGTTGGGAATGCTGCTGGGAATGCTGCTGGGGATGCAGCTGGTGATGCTGCTGGGAATGCTGCTGGGAATGATCCTGGGAATGCTGCTGGCACAGGAGGGGCAATCCCAACCTCCAACCTCCTTCTGGGTGGAGCCTTTCAGCATCCCACCTGCTCTCCCAGGAGTTTCTTCCATCTCCCATTCATTTCTTCCATTAATTTCTTTCATCTCCCTTTCATCTCTTGTGTTTTATATTAATTTCTTCCATCTTATATTAATTTCTTCCATCTCCTGTTAATTTCTTCCATCTTTTAATAGTTTCTTCCATCTCCCATTCATTTCTTCCATCTTCCAATAATTTCTCCCATCTCTTATTCATTTCTTCCATCTCCCATTCATTTCTTCCATTAATGTCTTCCATCTTCCATTAATTTCTTCCATCTCACATTATTTTCTTGCATCTTCTATTCACCTCTTCCATCTCCCATTCATTTCTTCCATCTCCCTTTCATTTCTTCCATTACTTTCTTCCATCTCCCATTCATCTCTTGTGTTTTGTATTAATTTCTTCCATCTCCCATTCATTTCTCCCATTAATTTCTTCCATCTCCCATTCATTTCTTCCATCTTCCAATAACTTCTTCCATCTTCCAGTAATTTCTCCCATCTCTCATTCATTTCTTCCATCTTCTGTTCATTTCTTCCATCTTTAATTTCTTCCACTCCCATTCATTTCTTCCAATAATTTCTTCCATCTCCCATTAATTTTTCCATTCATTTCCTCCATTTCCCATTCATTTCTTGCATCTTCTATTCACTTCTTCCATCTTCCATTCATTTCTTCCATTAATTTCTTCCATCTTTTATTCATTTCTTCCATCTTCCATGGATTTCTTCCATCTTTTAGTAATTTTTTCCATCTCCCATTGATTTCTTCCATCTTCCATTAATTTCTTCCATCTTCTAATAATTCCTTCCATCTTCCATTAATTTCTTCCATCTTTAATTTCTTCCACCTCCCAATAATTTCTTCCATCTCTCATTCATTTCTTCCATATTCTATTAATTTCTTCCATCTACCATTAAATTCTTCCATCTTTAATTTCTTTCATCTCCCATTCATTTCTTCCATTAATTTCTTCCATCTTCTATTGATTTCTTCCATCTTCTTTAATTTTTTCCACCTCCCATTAATTTCTTCCATCTCCCATTAATTTTTCCATTCGTTTCTTCCATCTCCCATTCATTTCTTCCATCTCCCATTCATTTCTTCCATCTCCCATTCATTTCTTCCATCTTCCAATAATTTCTTCCATCTTCTATTAATTTCTTCCATCTCCCATTAATTTCTTTCAATAATTTCTTCCATTTCCCATTCATTTCTTCCATTAATTTCTTCCATCTTCTATTTACCTCTCCCATATTCCATTCATTTCTTCCATCATCTCCATTTCTTCCATCTTCCATTCATTTCTTCCAATAATTTCTTCCAATAATTTCTTCCATTTCCCATTCATTTCCTCCATCTCCCATTCATTTCTTCCATCTTTTATTCACTTCTTCCATCTCCCATTCATTTCTTCCAATAATTCCTTCCATCTCTGTTCATTTCTTCCATCTCTGTTCATTTCTTCCATCTCTGTTCATTTCTTCCATCTCTGTTCATTTCTTCCATTTCTCATTCATTTCTTCCTTTAATTTCTTCCATCTTTTCTTCATTTCTTCCACCTCCCATTCATTTCTTCCATCTCCCATTCATTTCTTCCATTATTTTCTTCCATCTCCCATTCATTTCTTGCATCTTCCATTCATTTCTTCCATCTCCCATTCATTTCTTCCATTAATTCCTCCCATCTCCCATTCATTTCTTCCATTAATTCCTCCCATCTCCCATTCATTTCTTCCATTAATTCCTCCCACCTTCCATTAATTTCTCCCATTAATTTCTTCCACCTCCCACTAATTTCCTCCAGAAATTAAAAATCCCCAGGGATCAGAACTCGCCCAAGGACCTTCTAGTCTTGCCCAGGAGAACCTGAAACACTTTGCCTGGAAATTCTTAGAAATGGAATTCTTAGCAGGGATTCAGAACTCCAACATTTTGCTCCAATAATTCCAATTTTTTCAGTGTGTCCTGTCTGTTTTTTCCAGGTCACCCCCTGGAAGGAGGACGTTGTTCTGCTCCTGCTCCACCACCATGGGCTCCGTGGTGTGGGAATGTGGATAATCCCTCCCGAAACTCCCACTAATTCCTGGTGTTTTGGACTGAGGAAAGGGAATATTCCTAAAATTCCTCCTGCCCTGGGCTGAGCTGAGGATGTTGGACACAAAACCCATCCCAGTTTGGAAGAGCTTCAGGCAAGGACTGGGAATATCCTTGTGGAGGTGAAACCCGAGGGCGCGGAAGGAGCTGGAAGTGGAGCCATTCCCGGCCTGGGAGGATGGCAGGGAGGTGGATCTGGTGCTTCCTGTGGCTTTGGGATGCCCTGGTGGGGCTGGCAGGGGGGCACAGCCTGTTCTCCTGCGAGCCCATCGTGCTGAGGATGTGCCAGGACCTGCCCTACAACTCCACCTTCATGCCCAACCTCCTCAACCACTACGACCAGCAAACTGCAGCCTTGGCCATGGAGGTAGGACTGGGTTTTGTCCCAAATATTTGTATTTTTGTACTTTAGTTAACAAATGGAGGGAAGTTGTGGCCAGGTGGGGGTTGGTCTCTTCTCCCAGGCACTCAGCAATAGGACAAGGGGGCACGATGGGCTCAAGCTCTGCCAGGGGAAATTGAAGTTGGAGAGCAGAAAAAAATCCTTTGCAGAGAGAGTGCTCAGGGATTGGAATGGGCTGCCCAGAGAGGGGGTGGATTCCCCATCCCTGGAGGTTTTTCAGCTGAGCTTGGCCGTGGCACTGAGTGCCATGATCTGGTAAAGGGACTGGAGTTGGACCAAGGGTTGGACTTGATGATCTCAGAGGGCTTTTCCAACCTAATCCCATTGGCCTTCTTGGCCACCTGGGCACACTGGTGGCTCCTCTTGAGCTTCCTGTCCCTCAGTCCCCCCAGGTCCCTCTGCCTGGCTGCTCTCCAGCCACTCTGTGCCCAGCCTGGAGCGCTGCAGGGGGTTGGGGTGGCCAAAGGGCAGGACCTGCACTTGGCCTTGTTGAACCTCATCCCATTGGAATCAGCCCATCCCTCCAGCCTGTCCAGATCCCTCTGCAGAGCCCTCCTGCCCTCCAGCCTGTCCAGGTCCTTCTCCAAGTCTCTCCATCCTGCCCAGATCCCTCTGCAGAGCCCTCCTGCCTTCCAGCAGGTCGACACTCCCTCCCAACTTGGTGTCATCATCAAATTTGCTGCTGATGGACTCAATCCCCTCATCTAAATCATCAATAAAGATGTTAATTAAACAGGACAGGACCCAACACAGACCCCTGGGGACACCACTGGTGACCAGCTGGATGCAGCTCCATTCACCAGCACTCTCTTGGCCACCTCCTGACCCAGCAGAGGGGACACCTGTCCAGGTCATGGGCCACCAGCTTTCCCAGGTGTATATTATGGCAGACAGTGTCAAAGGCCTTGCTGCAGTCCAGGCAGACACACCCACAGCCTTCCCCTCAGCCACCAGGTGGGTCACCTGATGGTAAAAGGAGACCAGGTTGGTCAGACAGGACCTGCCCCTCCCAAACCTGTGCTGGGTCTAATCCCTTCTCCACCCTGAAGGTGCTGTGTGATTGCACAAGATGTGATGGTGGGGAGAAAAACCAGAGATTCCCACCCTTAAATTTGCTTTGTTTGGAAGAATTATGGAGGAGGATGGCACAGGGGATTTATTTCTCCTTAAATTCACCTTTCACTGCTGATTTCTCCCTGCTAATGATGTTCATCCCTCTGATTTTTGCTGTGTGTCCCCAGCACTGTCAGAAACTTTTTCACAGCTCATTTATGGCCTCTGGTGGAAGCAGAGCAGCAATTTATGGACCCTGAGCCAGAAAAAAAGAAGGGTGCAATTATTCTGATTAGCATTTCAGGCTGGGTGTGGATTATGGGCTGCTCCTCTTGGGAAATAGGGGAGAAAAAAAAGCTAATTAATCCAGTTTAAATCCACCACTCAGGTGTCTGTACTGTGGAGTTTGGAGCAGGAAAAAAAAGGATGAAATCCAGTTTTTTCCTAAGTGTGTTCCCACTCCTTGGATCAGCTTAAATTGCTCCTTAAATACAGACTGGGCAAGGTGGAAGTTTTTATTATTTGGCTTTTTAGATGTAATTTAATGGCCCAGTCAAGTGGGTGGAGTGTTGGGCTGATTGAAGTCTATTAAATCCTGAATTGTGGCATTTTCTGGTGGCACTTCTGGTCTCCCAACCCTCCCCTAAAAGCTGCAAACATCAAATAAAGCAGCAGCACAATGAGTGGGATTCATCCTGAGTGTGGGGAGGGAGGGCCTGGTGGTTCTCACAGTTTTTCAGCAGCTCTTTTTTGCTTTTTTTCCTGATAAAACCCCTAAGAAAAAATCAGGTTGTTTGTACTGGAAGGGCCCAGTACAACAAAGAGAGGAAATGAAATAGGGAACTGTTGGAGCTGCTGTTTTACCCCCTATAAATTCACTGTGATCCTTTTCCAAATACTCTGATTGGTGCATTGGAGGGACTGTTTGTAAAACTATTTATTGTGAGCTTGGAAAAAATCACTGAGTTGCCTTTCTGAGACTTTGGGGCTCCTTCGTGGTTATAAGAAAGGCTGAAAAAATCACATCACCAGGTTAGAGAATCAGCAGAGTCCTGGAATTACAGGATTGGGCTGGAAGGGACCTCAAAGCTCATCCCATTCCATGGGCAGGGACACCTCTCACTGTCCCAGGAAATCCAGCCTGCCCTTGGACACTCCCAGGGCTGGGGCAGCCACAGCTTCTCTGGGAATTCCAGCCCAGCCCCTCCCCACCCTCCCAGCCAGCAAGTCCTTCCCAATATCCCACCCAAATCTCCCCTTTTCCAGTGGGAAGCCATTCCCTGTGTCCTGTCCCTCCAGCCCTTGGCCCCAGTCCCTCTCCAGCTCTCCTGGAGCCCCTTCAGGCTCTGCAAGGGCCTCCAAGGTCTCCCTGGATCCTTCTCCTCTCCAGGTGTCCCCATGGATCCACTGTGGGAAAGGACCTTAAATCCATCTCATTCCACCCCCTGCCATGGGCAGGGACACCTCCCACTGTGCCAGGGAATCCAGCCTGGCCTTGGACACTCCCAGGGCTGGGCCATCCATCCTTTCTCTGGAAATTTCAGCCCAGCCCCTTCCCACCCTCCCAGCCAGCAATTCCTTCCCAATATCCCCTTTCCCAGCCCTGCCCTCTGGCACTGGGAAGCCATTCCCTGTGTCCTGTCCCTCCAGCCCTTGGCCCCAGTCCCTCTCCAGCTCTCCTGGAGCCCCTTCAGGCTCTGCAAGGGCCTCCAAGGTCTCCCTGGATCCTTCTCCTCTCCAGCCTGGACACCCCCAGCTCTCCCAGCCTGGCTCCAGAGCTGCCATTGGATCCATGCCCAGCCCAGCTCCCAACTGGGAAGGAGCTCAGGGAACAAGGGGCTTCTCTGGGAATCTTGGCAAGGCTCTCCCCGCCCCTTTCCTGCCTTTGACATCCCCACATTCCATGAAAGTCATTCTGAGTGTCCTTTGTCATGGAATTCCAGAGTGGTTTGGATGGGAAGGGACCTTATCCAGTTCCAACTCAGACACTTCCCACTGTCCCAGGTTGCTCCAACCTGGCCTTGGACACTCCCAGGGCTGGGCCATCCATCCTTTCTCTGGGAATTCCAGTCCAGCCCCTCCCCACCCTCCCAGCGTCCAGTTCCTTCCCAATATCCCACCCAAATCTCCCCTTTTCCACTAGGAAGCCATTCCCTGTGTCCTGTCCCTCCAGCCCTTGGCCCCAGTCCCTCTCCAGCTCTCCTGGAGCCCCTTCAGGCTCTGCAAGGGCCTCCAAGGTCTCCCTGGATCCTTCTCCTCTCCAGGATCTCCCATGAAAGGATTCCTTCCCAATATCCCATCCCAATCCCTGTTCTTTCAGTTGATTAAACAAAGGCAAACGTCACACCAGTCCCTGCTGTCATCACTTCTATGCCCTTATTTATTCCCAGGAACGAGAATTCCTTAAGATCCCTGCTGGGCTTGCTTTAATCTGGGGGCATTGAAGGGAGGATTTGCTGCAATCCAGGGGCCTGGAGCTTTGTTTTCCTCCCAAATATCCCTAAAGGAGCTTCTGATGGAGAACAAACAGGAATATCTGGCTGGAGTGGGAGTTGTGCATGGGCTGTGCTCCAAAAGGGGCAATGAAGGGGCAATGAAGGGGCAATAAAGGGGCAATGAAGGGGCAATGAAGGGGCAATGAAGGGGCAATGAAGGGGCAATGAAGGGGCAATGAAGGGGCAATGAAGGTGGCAGAGGATGGAGCCGGGAGCTCCTGGCTGTGCAGGGCAGGGATTTTCCCTCTCCTGTGCCTGGGCTGAGCTGTCCAGGCAGGAGCAGAGCTGGGAGCTGTCCAGGGGCTCCGTTCCTGACTCCAGAGGGTCAGTCCTTCCATGTGCTCTCAGGTGTTTGCTGTGCTGGTTTATGGCCATTCCCACCACCACAGGCAGGTCTGGGCTGCTGGAATCCCTCTCCATGGATTCCCCAGGACACAGGGATGCTGCTGGAATCCCTCTCCATGGATTCATTCCCCAGGATGCTTCTGGAGCTTTCCTCTCCATGGATTCATTCCCCAGGATGCTGCTGGAATCCCTCTCCATGGATTCATTCCCCAGGATGCTGCTGGAACTTTCCTCTCCATGGATTCATTCCCCAGGATGCTGCTGGAATTCCTCTCCATGGATTCATTCCCCAGGATGCTGCTGGAATCCCTCTCCATGGATTCATTCCCCAGGATGCTGCTGGAACTTCCCTCTCCATGGATTCATTCCCCAGGATGCTGCTGGAATCCCTCTCCATGGATTCATTCCCCAGGATGCTGCTGGAATCCCTCCCCATGGATTCCCCAGGATTCTCAGGCACAGGGATGCTGCTGGAATCTCCCTCTCCATGGATTCATTCCCCAGGATGCTGCTGGAATCCCTCTCCATGGATTCATTCCCCAGGATGCTGCTGGAATCTCCCTCTCCATGGATTCGTTTCCCAGGATGCTGCTGGAATCTCCCTGTCCATGGATTCATTCCCCAGGATGCTGCTGGAACTTCCCTCTCCATGGATTCATTCCCCAGGATGCTGCTGGAATCCCTCTCCATGGATTCCCCAGGACACAAGAGGGATTAAAGGACAGGCACCAGGAATGGGGGTCACTCTGAGCTGGATTTTGGGATTAGCCTGGAGAGGAAACATCCCAAAAGGATTTGGTGCAGCCACCAGATGGGCAGGGAGATAAAGTGCTGCTCCTTTGCACTCTCCCATTTTCCATAACAAAAAAAAGGAGCAGGGATTTAGGGATAAAGGAGCAGATGGAAAAGAGGGAAACAGGGAAATAATCCCACCCTGCAGCTGATTCGTTTTTTACACTCTGAGGGGAGAATTCCTGATTTATGTGCTCCTAATCCAGCAGCACTCCAAGGTTCACCCAACTGGGAATCACTGGATTGACAGGAATAAACTCTCCAATGGATTTGGGAATATTTTAGAGGCAGAGCTGGTGGATGGGGAATGGTCTTTGAGACAGAACATGCAGCTCCAGATGGGATTTTTCATACCCTGGTCCAAATGTGGTGGGTTCTTGCCTGGACTGAGCCTTGCAGGGGATAATTCCATGAGCCTTGCAGGGGATAATTCCATGATCCTTGCAGAGGATAATTCCATGAGCTGCCTCAGAGCAGGGAATGTGCTGCAAGGTCTGCCTGCCCTTGCCAGCTCTTTTTGGAATCTTGGGAGCCTCAGATAATTTATTTGCATCTTTTCTTCAAGTGGAAGTTCTTACAAAGGCCTCAAAGAGAAGACAGAGCTCTGTTTATTCCCAGCCTGGCCTGAATATCTGGGATAACAGATGGAATTTTTCCAGTAGAGGTAGGGCAGGTAGGAAGTGGCTCATTTAGTGGTTTTTCCTTCCTTGGGGAGAATGGTGGAAAATCCTTAATTTCTTACCCCCTTTAATTCCATGTTTATTCCTTCCCACCCTCTGTCTCTGTCTCCCTTTCCCAGGCACTGTATCCTTGGGAATGTCACACTTTTCCTTTCCTTCCTGCAGGAATTGGGCAGGATCCCAGGGATGCAAGAACTGTTCAGGATCCCAGGGATGCAGGAATTGGGCAGGATCAGAGGGATGCAGGAATTGGGCAGGATCAGAGGGATGCAGGAATTGGGCAGGATCAGAGGGATGCAGGAATTGGGCAGGATCCCAGGGATGCAGGAATTGGGCAGGATCCCAGGGATGCAGGAATTGGGCAGGATCCCAGGGATGCAGGAATTGGGCAGGATCAGAGGGATGCAGGAATTGGGCAGGATCTCAGGGATGCAGGAATTGGGCAGGATCTCAGGGATGCAGGAATTGGGCAGGATCAGAGGGATGCAGGAATTGGGCAGGATCTCAGGGATGCAGGAATTGGGCAGGATCAGAGGGATGCAGGAACTGGGCAGGATCAGAGGGATGCAGGAACTGGGCAGGATCAGAGGGATGCAGGAATTGGGCAGGATCCCAGGGATGCAGGAATTGGGCAGGATCAGAGGGATGCAGGAATTGGGCAGGATCCCAGGGATGCAGGAATTGGGCAGGATCCCAGGGATGCAGGAATTGGGCAGGATACCAGGGATGCAGGAATTGGGCAGGATACCAGGGATGCAGGAATTGGGCAGGATCTCAGGGATGCAGGAACTGGGCAGGATCCCAGGGATGCAGGAATTGGGCAGGATCCCAGGGATGCAGGAATTGGGCAGGATCCCAGGGATGCAGGAATTGGGCAGGAAGAGCAGCCACAGGAAAGGAAAATGTACATTTTCAGCTAAAACCCAGAGCTCTGCAACCAGCAGCAGAACAGGAGGGCACAGCTCAAGCTCTGCCAGGGGAAATTGAAGTTAGAGATGAGAAAAAAATCCTTTGCAGAGAGAGTGCTCAGGGATTGGAATGGGCTGCCCAGAGAGGGGGTGGATTCCCCATCCCTGGAGGTTTTTCAGCTGAGCTTGGCCGTGGCACTGAGTGCCATGATCTGGTAAAGGGACTGGAGTTGGACCAAGGGTTGGACTTGATGATCTCAGAGGTCTCTTTCAACCCAATCCATTCCATGACTCTGATTTGGCTGGAAATCCCTGGAGGGAGTTAATCCAGGGCTGGAAGCACAGAGGGTGGACACTCAGCCTGATGTCACACGCCGTGTTTTATCCTATCTGGGAGAGTCTGATGGTCAGAATTGCCAATGTGACCATGGACTGGCTTTGGGAGCTCTGTCCAAGCAAACCTGGACATCCAAGGAGCAAAGTGATGGATCTGTGGGGAGAGGTCCCACCTGAGCACGTGGCACTTCCCAGCACAGCAGCCCAAGGGAATGGAAGTCCCCCTTGACTTTCCCCTCGTGAGACCTCACCTGGAATCCTGAATCCAGCCCTGGGAACAGCAGCACAAGGATGTGGAGCTGCTGGAGAGAGTCCAGAGGAGGCCCCAGAGATGCTCCAGGGCTGGAGCCCCTTTGGAGCCAGACTGGGAGAGCTGGGGGGGTCACCTGGAGAGGAGAAGGATCCAGGGAGACCTTGGAGGCCCTTGCAGAGCCTGAAGGGGCTCCAGGAGAGCTGGAGAGGGACTGGGGCCAAGGGATGGAGGGACAGGACACAGGGAATGGCTTCCCAGTGCCAGAGGGCAGGGCTGGGCAAGGGGATATTGGGAAGGAATTGGTGGCTGGGAGGGTGAGGAGGGGCTGGGCTGGAATTCCCAGAGAAAGGATGGATGGCCCAGCCCTGGGAGTGTCCAAGGCCAGGTGGGATTCCCTGGGACAGTGGGAGGTGTTGGGGTTGGAATGGGATTATCTTGAAGGTCTCTTCTCACCCAAACCAGTCTGGGATGAACCACAACCCTCAGGTGGATCAGATGCTCCCCTCAATGGCAGCAAATGCCAATGGTCAGTCTCTGATTTTTCCCTTTAGGAATCACATCCTTGCACTTCAGAAAACCAGGGAAAATTATCCCAGGGCTGTGCTCAACAGTGCCCAAAAAATGAGCACTTAAAAGGTGCTTTTTTCTAAAATTAATACAAAAAACACAAAGGTTCAAACATCACTCCCTAAACATTAAAGTACAAGAGCAAGTCTGGGAAATTCTTCCTTTATTTTACTGAGTGACAAAGAATAATCTCAGAATTGCTGTTTTCTGGTCTCTGGTGTTTGTTGGTGCAAACACAGAAGAAAAAAAAAAGAGTTTTATGTGAAGATTCAGTTGAGAGTAAATGATCTACATCTTAATTAACATCTATTCACAGTGGGATGGTGCAGGGTGAGGGAGGCAGATGGTTCTGGATTCTGAGCAGCTGCTGGAGCCTGGAGGAGGAATCACAAGGGGGGAACACTCAGGGATTCATCAGGAAAAGTTAAATGACAAAGTGCTGCTCACTCAGGTCAGCAACAGGACAAGGGGGCACGATGGGCTCAAGCTCTGCCAGGGGAAATTGAAGTTGGAGATGAGAAAGAAATCCTTTGCAGAGAGAGTGCTCAGGGATTGGAATGGGCTGCCCAGAGAGGGGGTGGATTCCCCATCCCTGGAGGTTTTTCAGCTGAGCTTGGCCGTGGCACTGAGTGCCATGATCTGGTAAAGGGACTGGAGTTGGACCAAGGGTTGCACTTGATGATCTCGGAGGGCTTTTCCAACCCAATCCATTCTGTGATTCTATGAAGACCTGAGAGGGTTCAGCTGCAGAAGGGAAAGCTCCAGGGAGACCTGAGAGCCCCTTCCAGTGCCCAAAGGGGCTCCAGGAATGCTGGAGAGGGACAATGGGCTGGGAGAGCTGAGGGTGTTCAGGTGGAGAAGGGAAAGCTCCAGGGAGAGCAACGAGGCTGGAGAAGGGACTGGAGCACAAGTGCTGTGGGGAGAGGCTGAGGGAGCTGGGGGTGTTTAGCCTGGAGAAGAGGAGGCTCAGAGGTGACCTCAGCACTGTCTGGAACTGCCTGAAGGGAAGTTGTGGCCAGGTGGGGGTTGGTCTCTTCTCCCAGGCACTCAGCAATAGGACAAGGGGGCACGATGGGCTCAAGCTCTGCCAGGGGAAATTGAAGTTGGAGAGCAGAAAAAACTCCTTTGCAGAGAGAGTGCTCAGGGATTGGAATGGGCTGCCCAGAGAGGGGGTGGATTCCCCATCCCTGGAGGTTTTTCAGCTGAGCTTGGCCGTGGCACTGAGTGCCATGATCTGGTAAAGGGACTGGAGTTGGACCAAGGGTTGGACTTGCTGATCTCAGAGGGCTTTTCCAACCCCATCCAGTCTATGATTCAGGTCTGCAGGTGCCAATTTGGATGCCAGAGTTTGTTGTCTCAGAGTTTTGGCTTTGCCATTCCCATTCCCTTCCCCACCACGAGATCAGACTCTGCTCCCATTCCCTGGCTGGGTTTGTGCCAGTGTTGGCAGGGATGGGCACAGCAATGGGCTGCTCCAGCCTGGCAGGGGTCGGGCAGGGTGTGCTGCTGGTTGTGCTGCTCCCCTGGGACTGGGTTTCCCTTTCCTTCCTCCAGTGTCTGGTGGTGGTTCCAGTTACAGCAATGGGCTCCTCCAAACTGGGAAGTTTGGGCAGGGTGTGTAATTTATTTTATTTTATTTATTTTGTAATTTAATTGTATTTTATTATTTCATTTATTTTTATTTTTATTTTACTTTATTTCATTTCGTTTTATGTTATTTTTTATTTTATTTATTTTATTTGATTTCATTTCCTTTTGTTTCTCTTTTATGACATTTTATTTATTTTATTGCATTTTATTCTTATTTCTCTTTTATTTCATTTTGTTATTTTAGTTTATTATTTCCCTTTATTTTATTTTATTTTATTTTATTTTACTTTTATTTCATTTTATGTTATTTCATTATTTCATTTTATGTTATTTTAGTTTATTTCATTTTATTTTAATTTTATATTATTTTTATTTTATTTGTAATGTTTTATTTTATTTTACTTTCTTTTACTTTTATTTTATTTTTCATTTTATTTTATTTTAATTTTTATTTTTTGTCTTGTTTGATTTCATTTTATTTTACTTTATATTATTTTTTATTTTATTTTAATTTATTTTTTATTTTTATTTTGTTTTGTTTTAGTTATTTTATTATTTTTATTAATTATTTTTGTTTTATTTTATTTTTAAATTTCATTTTATTTTTTATTATTATTTTATTTTATTATTATTATTTTATTTTATTTTTATTATTTTATTATTTTAGTTTTATTTTATTTTTATTTTATTTTCTATTTTATTGTATTTATTTTATTTTTTATTTTATTTTTTTATTCCACTTTATTTTGTTTTACTTTTTTATTTTATTCTACTATTTTATTTTAATTTTTATTTTATTTTATATTTTATTGTATTTATTTTATTTTATATTTTATTTTACTATTCTATTTTATTATTTATGTTTATATTATTTTATTTTATTTTTTTACTTTATTTTTTATTTTATTTTACTTTATTTTACTTTATTTTACTTTATTTTACTTTACCTTATTTTATTTTATTTTATTTTATTTATTTTATTTTATTTATTTTATTTTATTTCATTTCATTTCATTCTTATTTTATTTTATTTTATTTTTTAATTTCATTTTATTTTATTTCATTATATTTCATTTCATTTCATTACTTTATTTTATTTTAATTTGTTTTATTTCATTTCATTTTATTTATTTATTTTATTTTATTTCATTTCATTTTTATTTTATTTTATTTTATTTTATTTTATTTTATTTTATTTTATTTTATTTTATTTTATTTTATTTTATTTTATTTTATTTTATTTTATTTTATTTCCTTTGCTTCACTCCTCTGGCCAGTCTCGCACTGCCCCTCCCGGCCCCGCATTTCCCGCCCCCGTTTCCCGCCCCCGTTTCCCGCCCTCCCCGGGGCTGTGGCCGCGCTGCCCCTCGGGGTTGTTGCCATGGCGACCCCTTTGTGGGTGCCCCAGGGTGGCCTCCCGATTGTCCCGAGCCGGCCCTGCCCTTTGCTCCCCCCCCGGCCGGGCTCGGCCCCCCGCGCCTCTCCAAGGAGTCTCAGCCCAGGGGTTCCCATGGAAACCGGGAAGGGATTGGAAAGGACAGGCACAAAGAGCGGGTCGGCTGAATGGGAATGAGGGAGGGAGGGAAAGGAAGGTTTGGGAAGGAAAGGTTTGGGAAGGGAAAGTTTGGGAAGGGAAGGGAAGGTTTGGGAAGGGAAGGTTTGGGAAGGGAAGGTAAGGTTTGGGAAGGGAAGATTTGGGAACGGAAGGTTTGGGAAGGGAAGGGAAGGTTTGGGAAGGGAAGGGAAGGTTTGGGAAGGGAAGGGAAGGTTTGGGAAGGGAAGGTTTGGGAAGGGAAGGTTTGGGAAGGGAAGGGAAGGGAAGGGAAGGGAAGGGAAGGGAAGGGAAGGGAAGGGAAGGGAAGGGAAGGGAAGGGAAGGGAAGGGAAGGGAAGGGGAAAGGGGAAGGGGAGGGGAAAGGGGAAGGTTTGGGAAGGGAAGGTTTGGGAAGGGAAGGTTTGGGAAGGGAAGGTTTGGGAAGGGAAGGTTTGGGAAGGGAAGGGAAGGGAAGGGAAGGGAAGGGAAGGGAAGGGAAGGGAAGGGAAGGGAAGGGAAGGGAAGGGAAGGGAAGGGAAGGGAAGAAAAACTCCTTGTGGTTCCTCTTTGCTGTGTAGAAACCTGAAATTCATCTTAAAAACTTGCTTTCCGTTTGTAAACTTTTTTATATTCCCATTTCTCTGATTTCTGGAACAAACCTGTCATGTCTGTGGCCCTGGGAGAGGAGAAACATCTTTCTTTTTAAATCCAACCACACAACTCTGCCCAGACACTTTTCCTTCCCCCTTCCCAGCTCTGAAACATCACTGTTGTTTTTCAGCATTTTTCTCTGTGGATTTTTTAATGACAAATTATAAATTATCTTACAGAAAAACAGTAGAAGAAATAAATATTTCAGTGGCCTGATTTGAAGATCTGCCCTTCATCCTTACGAAATCCAGTGGCCAAAATCCTGGAAAACCTGAATTTTCCTTACTCCTCCTTTGCAGCTGTGGCCAAATCACAGCTCTGATTCACAACCTTAATTAAGGAGCGCCACAAAAAGGCAACAGAATTCCTGAGTAATTCCTCAGATCCAGAGGTTGCTCTTCCCTTTTTTTCTGGCACCACAGGAGGCTTTTGTGTGGGAATGGCAAAATTCCAGGCTTTAAAACTCAGGCTTTGCTTCCAAAGGGGCTGCTGTCACTGTCCAGGGTCACTGAGGGGACTCGGGATCCCATCCCTTTGGAATCCCATCCCTCTGGACCCCATCCCTCTGGGACCCCATTCCTCTGGGACCCCATCCCTCTGGAACCCCAACCCTCTGAATCCCATCCCTCTGGGACCCCATCCCTCTGGAACCCCAGCCCTCTGAATCCCATCCCTCTGAATCCCATCCCTCTGGAATCCCATCCCTCTTGAACCCCATCCCTCTGGGACCCCATCCCTCTGAATCCCATCCCTCTGGGACCCCATCCCTCTGAAACCCCAACCCTCTGAATCCCATCCCTCTGAATCCCATCCCTCTGGAATCCCATCCCTCTGGACCCCATCCCTCTGGACCCCATCCCTCTTGAACCCCATCCCTCTGGAACCCCATCCCTCTTGAACCCCATCCCTCTTGAACCCCATCCCTCTGGAACCCCATCCCTCTGGATCCCCATCCCTCTGAATCCCATCCCTCTGGATCCCCATCCCTCTGGATCCCATCCCTCTGGAAGATCCTGGATTAGGAGCTGGCTGGAGGGTCGGGCCCAGAGGGGGCTGGTGAATGGAGCTGCATCCAGCTGGTCACCAGTGGTGTCCCCACAGGGGTCTGTGTTGGGTCCAGTCCTGTTTAATTAACATCTTTATTGATGATTTAGATGAGGGGATTGAGTCCATCAGCAGCAAATTTGCTGATGACACCAAGTTGGGAGGGAGTGTCGACCTGCTGGAAGGCAGGAGGGCTCTGCAGAGGGATCTGGGCAGGCTGGAGGGATCTGGAGAAGGATCTGGACAGGCTGGAGGGATCTGGAGAGGGATCTGGACAGGCTGGAGGGATCTGGAGAGGGACCTGGAGAGGCTGGAGGGATCTGGACAGGCAGGAGGGATCTGGAGAAGGATCTGGACAGGCAGGAGGGCTCTGCAGAGGGATCTGGACAGGCTGGAGGGATCTGGAGAAGGACCTGGACAGGCTGGAGGGCAGGAGGGCTCTGCAGAGGGATCTGGACAGGCTGGAGGGATGGGCTGATTCCAATGGGATGAGGTTGAACAAGGCCAAGTGCAGGTCCTGCCCTTTGGCCACCCCAACCCCCTGCAGCGCTCCAGGCTGGGCACAGAGTGGCTGGAGAGCAGCCAGGCAGAGGGACCTGGGGGGACTGAGGGACAGGAAGCTCAAGAGGAGCCACCAGTGTGCCCAGGTGGCCAAGAAGGCCAATGGGATCCTGGCCTGGATCCAAAGGAGCGTGGCCAGCAGGCCCAGGGCAGTGACCCTTCCCCTGGACTCTGCCTTGGGGAGGCCACACCTTGAGTGTTGTGTTCAGTTCTGGGCCCCTGAGTTGAGGCAAGAGATTGAGGGGCTGGAGCGGGGCCAGAGAAGAGCAACGAGGCTGGAGAAGGGACTGGATGTGGCACTGAGTGTCCTCTGAAACACCTCCAGGGACAGAGAATCCACCATGTCTTGATCCAACCCTACTGTGATCACCAGCCCAGGGCACTGAGTGCCCTGGGCTGGTGATCACAGTGGGGTTGGATCAAGGGTTGGACTTGATGATCTCAGAGGTCTCTTCCAACCCAACTGAGAAGAGCAACGAGGCTGGAGAAGGGACTGGAGCACAAGTGCTGTGGGGAGAGGCTGAGGGAGCTGGGGGTTGAACTTGATGATCTCGGAGGGCTTTTCCAACCCAATCCATTCTATGGATGTGACACTGAGTGAGAATCCACCACATCTTGATTGATCTGTGGGACATTGGAAAAAATGAAGGGAATTAGTCTGGGAAATAATAATGATATTCAAAAAAAAACACAACAGTAAAATCACGGCATGGTTGTATCTTGTATTCCAAAAATTAACCTTTTCCAGGGAAAAGGAGATTATGGGAAGAACTGGAATGGTAAAGAGGTGGAGGTTGGACTTTTCCTCCTCATTCCTGGTATTTCTCATTTTTTCTGGCACAGAATTTGACCTATTTTGTGTTGTAGGGTCTGTTTCGTTCTGTGTTTTGGGAAAGAAAAAAAAAGGAGCTGAACTGGTTTAAAATAGTTCCCAGGAAATTGCTGTTTGCCACTGTAATCTCTGTGCAGCTTCAGCTGGAATAAGATTTAAGGGTTTATGTGTGTTTATCTGCAGCAGGTTCCTTTGTGCTTCACCACAAATTCAGAATATCAGAGTCCCTGAGGGCCCTTTAATCCTGAGTGTGCCCAGGAGGCACTTCTGGGATCGAAGCAGAGTTTCATTCCAGAGTCGTGAGTCCTGATGGATCTCAGCGTTCCCCAGTTCTGCTCTCAGGGCAGTTAATTGAGCTTGTATTAATTGTTAATTAATTAATTAATCTGGTGAGGCTTCGGGCAGTGCCAGGGCTGCCCAGATCCAGAGGGAGGTGTTGAGGAGCTTGGTCTGGAGCCTTTCTGAGGATGGAAAGGATGGAGAAATAAACAGGACAAGGGTCGATGTCTGTGCTGGGTTAAAGGTGAACCAGGAGGAGAAATGAACCCACCACAAGAGAGATTCTAAGTTAGAGTTACAATTTCATACCAATATTCCAATCAATGCAATGGCCCAAAGAGCAATTGGGTTTAACCCCCAAAGCCCAGCAGTGTAACCCACCCCCTGGGGCACAAACACAGGGGGGTTTGGTGGCCCCTGTGCTGAGCCCCACGTGGTTCCCCCCAGTGCAAAGGCAAAGGAAGGGACAAAGCTGTTGGTGCAGATGATGGCACAGTCTGGGGGAGAGGGGTGGGCTCCTCCTGTCCAGGGTCTGCTCCTCCTCTGGATGCCAGGAGTGGTGCCAGAGGTGGCCAAAGGCCAAGATTGCATCCCCTAAGGTTTGGGTGGGAGCCCCCAGTGCCTCCCCCAGGGCAGGGAGTTCCAGCCTGGGGGATGTGACTGTGTGAGCCAGGGGGGATTTTGGACTGGTTGGTGGCCCCTGAGCAGAGCTGAGCCCTGAGGTGGGTGTGGAGGTGCCAAGGAGTCCCTGGAGGGGAGTTGTCCCAGCTCTTCTCTGCCAGGCTTCTTTCCCAGGCAGCTCCCAGGCTGAGGGGTGGGGTGTGCCCTGGGCAGCTGCTGCCAATGGGCCATTGTTGCCAGTGTGTGGGCAATGGCTGGAGGGTGGAGAATGCCCAGCTTTGGTCACCCCCACCCAGGGAGAAACTGGTCCCACCTGCTCAACTGGGACATCTTGATGGTCTATTTCTTGGTCCTCTTTTTCATGAGTTACAGTTGCCAGGTAATGGTGGAAAGAAGGGAAGAAGAACTAACTGTGTTTACATTAACACATTTTTAACCATTCCTGTGCAGGAATACACAAATTAAAGGAGGGAATATTTGTAGAACTAATTTTTCACACAATTCTGAAACTTAACACACCCCATGCAAACCATCAAACCTCACACTGGCATAGCCAGTTATTAAGTATATTGTTAATAATATATTAATAAACAATTATAAGAAAATTTAAATTACAATAAATTAAAATTACCATTTAAAATAATATTATTAATTATCAATATTTGACAAAATTGCTGGATCCAGGCAGTCCTTATGCAACTTATTATAACTTTATAAAAGAGCTTTTAAGGTGTGTTTTTCCACTGGGCTTTTGCAGGATTTGTCTTTTACTTCTGCACCAGCTCAAGGTCTCCAGACAAATTCCATTCTTATCTTGGAAGCTGCAAATTTCCCTTTGGTTTGGTAGCCTGGAAATGCATCAATCCCAACAAATTCTCATGGATTTTAATGGAAATCAAGGACAGGAATGTGCCTTGGGAATCATTGTCATTGTCCCCAAGGCTTGTGGAGCACCAAGATCCAACCACACCAAATCCTTTCCAAAACAGCTCAGTGTGGAGAAGGGATGGGATGGACCTTGTCATTGTCCCCAACGCTTGTGGAACACCAAGGTCCAACCACACCCAAACCTTCCCAAAACAGCTCAGTGTGCAGAAAGGTCAGGGTGGACCTTGTCATTGTCCCCAAGGCTTGCAGGGCACCAAGGTCCAACCACACCAAGACCTTCCCACAACATCTGAGTGTGGAGAAGGGATGGGACAGGAACTTGTCATTGTCCCCAAGGTGGAACACCAAGGTCCAACCACACCAAGACCTTCCCACAACACCTGAGTGTGGAGAAAGGATGGGATGGACGTTGTCAGTGTCCCCAAGGTGGAGCACCAAGGTCCAACCACACCAAGACCTTCCCAAAACAGCTCAATGTGGAGAAAGGATGGGATGGACCTTGTCATTATCCCCAAGGCTTGCGGAGCACCAAGATCCAACCACACCAAATCCTTCCCAAAACACCTGAGAGTGGAGAAGGGATGGGATGGATCTTGTCATTGTCCCCAAGGCTTGCAGAGCACCAAGGTCCAACCGCACCAAATCCTTTCCAAAACAGCTCAGTGTGCAGAAAGGTCAGGGTGGACCTTGTCATTGTCCCCAAGGCTTGCAGGGCACCAAGGTCCAACCACACCAAGACCTTCCCACAACACCTGAGAGTGGAGAAGGGATGGGATGGACCTTGTCAGTGTCCCCAAGGTGGAGCACCAAGGTCCAACCACACCAAAACCTTCCCAATACAGCTCAGTGTGGAGAAGGGATGGGATGGACCTTGTCATTATCCCCAAGGCTTGCGGAGCACGAAGGTCCAACCACACCAAATCCTTTCCAAAACAGCTCAGTGTGCAGAAAGGACAGGATGGACTTTGTCAGTGTCCCCAGGGTGGAGCACCAAGGTCCAACCACACCCAAACCTTCCCACAACACCTGAGAGTGGGGAAGGGATGGGATGGACCTTGTCAGTGTCCCCAAGGTGGAGCACCAAGGTCCAACCACACCCAAACCTTCCCACACCACCTGAGTGTGGAGAAAGGATGGGATGGACTTTGTTAGTGTCCCCAAGGTGGAGCACCAAGGTCCAACCACACCCAAACCTTCCCAATACAGCTCAGTGTGGAGAAGGGATGGGACAGGAACTTGTCATTGTCCCCAAGGCTTGCAGAGCACCAAGGTCCAACCACACCAAGACCTTTCCACAACACCTGAGAGTGGAGAAGGGATGGGATGGACCTTGTCAGTGTCCCCAAGGTGGAGCACCAAGGTCCAACCACACCCAAAACTTCCCACAACACCTGAGAGTGGAGAAGGGATGGGATGGACCTTGTCATTGTCCCCAAGGCTTGCAGAGCACCAAGGTCCAACCACACCCAAACCTTCCCACACCACCTGAGTGTGGAGAAAGGATGGGATGGACTTTGTTAGTGTCCCCAAGGTGGAGCACCAAGGTCCAACCACACCCAAACCTTCCCAATACAGCTCAGTGTGGAGAAGGAATGGGACAGGAACTTGTCATTGTCCCCAAGGCTTGCAGAGCACCAAGGTCCAACCACACCAAGACCTTTCCACAACACCTGAGAGTGGAGAAGGGATGGGATGGACCTTGTCAGTGTCCCCAAGGTGGAGCACCAAGGTCCAACCACACCAAGACCTTCCCACAACACCTGAGAGTGGAGAAGGGATGGGATGGACCTTGTCATTGTCCCCAAGGCTTGCAGAGCACCAAGGTCCAACCACACCAAGACCTTCCCACAACACCTGAGTGTGGAGAAGGGATGGGATGGGCCTTGTCATTGTCCCCAACACTTGTGGAACACCAAGGTCCAACCACACCAAGACCTTCCCACAACACCTGAGAGTGGAGAAGGGATGGGATGGGCCTTGTCATTGTCCCCAGGGTGGAGCACCAAGGTCCAACCACACCAAGACCTTCCCACAACACCTGAGTGTGGAGAAGGGATGGGCCAGGAACACCCCATGGAGGTGCTGTTGGTAACTCCTGCCTTCTCCTTTTCCCTTCCCCAGCCCTTCCACCCCATGGTGAACCTGGAGTGCTCCCGGGACTTCCGGCCGTTCCTGTGCGCGCTCTACGCGCCGGTGTGCCTGGAGTACGGGCGGGTGACGCTGCCGTGCCGGCGGCTGTGCCAGCGCGCCCACAGCGAGTGCGCCAAGCTCATGGACATGTTCGGCGTGGCCTGGCCCGAGGACATGGACTGTGCCAGGTGAGGCACCTGCGGCTCCAGCCGTGGGCCAAACCAGGGGCTTTGAGTGGGTTCTCTTCCATCTCTGCTCCAAACCAGTTGCTTTAACTGTTTTCTGTTCCTCTTATGGTCCAAACCAGATGGTTTAAGAGGTTTTTTTTCCTATTCCATTTATGGTCCAAAATAAGTGTTTTAAGTGGGTTTTTCCCCATCCCATTTATGGTCCAAACCAGATGGTTTAAGTGTTCCATTTATGGTCCAAACCAGCTGGTTTAAGTGGTTTCTGTTCCATTTATGGTCCAAACCAGATGGTTTAAGTGTTCCATTTATGGTCCAAACCAGCTGGTTTAAGTGGTTTCTGTTCCATTTATGGTCCAAACCAGATGGTTTAAGTGGGTTTTTTCCCCATCCCATTTATAGTCCAAACCAGATGTTTTAAAGTGTTTTCTGTTCCATTTATGGTCCAAACCAGCTGGTTTAAGTGTTTTCAGTTCCATTTATGATCCAAACCAGCTGGTTTAAGAGTTTTCTGTTCCATTTATGGTCCAAACCAGAAGCTTTAAGTGTTTTCTCTTCCCTTTATGGTCCAAATCAGATGTTTTGTTTCCCATCCCATTTATGATCCAAACCAGATGTGTTAAGTGGTTCCACCCCCTGCCATTTATGGTCCAAACCAGATGTTTTAAGTGTTCCATTTATGGTCCAAACCAGATGGTTTAAGTGTTTTCCATCCCATTTATGGTCCAAACCAGATGGTTTAAGTGGCTTTTTTCCCCCATCCCATTTATGGTCCAAACCAGATGTTTTAAGAGTTTTCTGTTCCATTTATGGTCCAAACCAAGATGTTTTAACTGGTTTTTTTCCCCACCCCATTTGTGGTCCAAACCAGCTCTTTTAAGTGTTTTCTGTTCCCTTTGTGGTCCAAACCAGATGGTTTAAGTGTTTTCCATCCCATTTATGGTCCAAACCAGATGTTTTAAGTGGGTTTTTTTCCCCTATTCCATTTATGGTCCAAACCAGATGTTTTAAGAATTTTCTGTTCCATTTATGGTCCAAACCAGATGGTTTAAAGTGTTCTCTGTTCAATATGTGATCCAAACTGGATGTTTTAGGAGTTTTCTGTTCCTTTTATGGTCCAAACCAGATGTTTTAAGAGGGTTTTTTTTCCTATTCCATTTATGGTCCAAAACAAATGTTTTAAGTGGGTTTTTCTCCATCCCATTCATGGTCCAAACCAGATGCTTTAAGTGGGTTTTTATCTCCCATTCCATTTATGGTCCAAACCAGAAGTTTTATTTTTTTTCCCATCCCATTTATGGTCCAAACCAGATGGTTTAAGTGGCTTTTTTTCCCCCTTCCATTTATGGTCTAAAACAGAAGTTTTAATTGTCTTCTGTTCCCTTTATGGTCCAAATCAGATGTTTTGTTTCCCATCCCATTTATGATCCAAACCAGATGTGTTAAATGGTTCCACCCCCTGCCATTTATGGTCCAAACCAAGATGTTTTAACTGGTTTTTTTCCCCACCCCATTTGTGGTCCAATCCAGCTCTTTTAAGTGTTTTCTGTTCCCTTTGTGGTCCAAACCAGATGGTTTAAGTGTTTTCCATCCCATTTATGGTCCAAACCAGATGTTTTAAGTGGGTTTTTTTCCCCTATTCCATTTATGGTCCAAACCAGATGTTTTAAAGTGTTTTCTGTTCAATATGTGATCCAAACTGGATGTTTTAGGAGTTTTCTGTTCCATTTATGGTCCAAACCAGCTCTTTTAAGTGGTTTCTGTTCCCTTTATGGTCCAAACCAGATGGTTTAAGTATTTTCCACTTCTGGTCCAAACCAAGTGGTTTCAGTGTTTTCTCTTCCATTTCTGGGCCAAACCAGATGTTCTAAGTAGTTTTTTCCCATTCCATTTATGACACAAACCAGATGGTTTAAGTGGATTTTTTCCCCATCCCATTCATGGTCCAAACCAGATGGTTTAAGTGTTCTCTGTTCCATTGATGATCCAAACCAGATGCTTTAATTGTTGGTTTTTTTCCATTTCATTTATAGTTCAAACCAGATGTTTTAAGTAGTTTTTCTCCCCCATTCCATTTATGATCCAAACCAAATGTTTTAAGTGTTGTTTTAATCACACAAATATCATCATAATTTCAATTTTTTGCTGCTGGGCTGGGTTTCTGGTGTAACCACCTTCCCATCCTCCCTGAGAGCAGCAAGCCAAGGTGCTCTGTAACATCCCTCCTTCCAAGGATTCTCATGGAGCCCAAATTTACAGGCTCCCTGAGGTGGATTTTGTATCCTCACCTTTATTCCCAAAGCCCCCTAATGGTCCTTGTCCTTTTATTTCTTTGTATTTTTATTGTTGCTCCTGTTTTATGGTTTCCACATCCAGGACATGGAGCTCTGGAATTTGTGTATAAACAGAGCAGGAATTCACAGAATCATAGAATGGATTGGGTTGGAAGAGACCTCTGAGATCATCAAGTCCAACCCTTGGTCCAACTCCAGTCCCTTTACCAGATCATGGCACTCAGTGCCACGGCCAAGCTCAGCTGAAAAACCTCCAGGGATGGGGAATCCACCCCCTCTCTGGGCAGCCCATTCCAATCCCTGAGCACTCTCTCTGCAAAGGACTTTTTTCTGCTCTCCAACTTCAATTTCCCCTGGCAGAGCTTGAGCCCATCGTGCCCCCTTGTCCTATTGCTGAGTGCCTGGGAGAAGAGACCAACCCCCAGCTGGCCACAACTTCCCTTCAGGCAGTTCCAGACAGTGCTGAGGTCACCTCTGAGCCTCCTCTTCTCCAGGCTGAACACCCCCAGCTCCCTCAGCCTCTCCCCACAGCACTTGTGCTCCAGTCCCTTCTCCAGCCTCGTTGCTCTTCTCAGTTGGGTTGGAAGAGACCTCTGAGATCATCAAGTCCAACCCTTGATCCAACCCCACTGTGATCACCAGCCCAGGGCACTCTGTGCCCTGGGCTGGTGATCACAGTGGGGTTGGATCAAGACATGTTGGATTCTCTGTCCCTGGAGGTGTTTCAGAGGACACTCAGTGCCACATCCAGTCCCTTCTCCAGCCTCGTTGCTCTTCTCTGGCCCCGCTCCAGCCCCTCAATCTCTTGCCTCAACTGAGGGGCCCAGAACTGAACACAACACTCAAGGTGTGGCCTCCCCAAGGCAGAGTCCAGGGGAAGGGTCACTGCCCTGGGCCTGCTGGCCACGCTACTTTGGATCCAGGCCAGGATCCCCTTGGCCTTCTTGGCCACCTGGGCACACTGGTGGCTCCTGTTCAACCTCCAGTCCATCCAATGTCATGGAGTGCCCATAGTTTGGATTGTCCCATTTGGCTGCAGTTGGAGTGCCTGGAGTCACACCTGTGTCCAATTCAGATCCAGTTGGAGTACCTGGAGTCTCCATCTGTGTCCTTGCTGTGCCTTGAGTCACACAAGTGTCCCATTAATCCACAGTTGTTGTACCTGGAGTCACACCTGTGTCCCAATTGGCTCCAGTTGGAGTGCCTGGAGTCACACCTGTGTCCAATTTAGATCCAGTTGGAGTGCCTGGAGTCACACCTGTGTCCCAGTTGGCTCCAGTTGGAGTGCCTGGAGTCACACAAGTGTCCCATTTGGTTCCAGTTGGTGTACCTGGAGTCACACCTGTGTCCAATTGAGATCCAGTTGGGGTACCTGGAGTCTCCATCTGTGTCCTTGGTGTGCCTGGAGTTCTGTTTTCTCACCCCACCCAACCCTTAAGCTTGAATCTAAAAGTCATCAGCCATCTTTTGTCTTCACTCCTGGCTCTCCAAGCCTAAACCCTTTGTGTTGGAATGGTGAGAAAATTTCTCTGAGGGGGCTCCTCCCAAACACCACCTTCCTGTGTTTGAACCTTTCACACCCATTTGGCCCCAGCTGGTGTCCCTGGAGTCACACCTGTGTCCAATTCAGATCCAGTTGCTGTCCCTGGAGTCACACCTGTGTCCAGTTCAGATCCAGTTGCTGTCCCTGGAGTCACACCTGTGTCCCATTTGGCCCCAACTGGTGTCCCTGGAGTCACACCTGTGTCCCATTTGTCCCAGTTGCTGTCCCTGGAGTCACACCTGTGTCCCATTTGGCCCCAGCTGGTGTCCCTGGAGTCACACCTGTGTCCCATTTGTCCCAGTTGCTGTCCCTGGAGTCACACCTGTGTCCCATTTGTCCCAGCTGGTGTCCCTGGAGTCACACCTGTGTCCAGTTCAGATCCAGTTGCTGTGCCTGGAGTCACACCTGTGTCCAGTTCAGATCCAGTTGCTGTGCCTGGAGTCACACCTGTGTCCAGTTCAGATCCAGTTGCTGTCCCTGGAGTCACACTTTGACCCAGGGTCACCAATCTCTGCCAAGTGTGTGACTCTTCCTTGCCAACTCTTCTCTCCCCCCGTTCCAGGTTCCCGGACTGTGACGAGCCGTACCCGCGTCTCGTTGACCTCAGCGTGGCCGGGGAGCCCACGGAGGAGACGCCCGTAGCGGTGCAGAGGGACTACGGCTTCTGGTGTCCCCGGGAGCTGAAGATCGACCCCGAGCTGGGCTACTCCTTCCTGCGGGTGCGGGACTGCTCCCCTCCCTGCCCCAACATGTACTTCCGGCGCGAGGAGCTCTCCTTCGCGCGCTACTTCATCGGCGTCATCTCCATCGTCTGCCTCTCGGCCACGCTCTTCACCTTCCTCACCTTCCTCATCGACGTCACGCGGTTCCGCTACCCGGAGCGGCCCATCATCTTCTACGCCGTGTGCTACATGATGGTGTCCCTCATCTTCTTCATCGGGTTCCTGCTGGAGGACCGCGTGGCCTGCAACGCCTCCAGCCCCGCCCAGTACCGCGCGGCCACGGTGACGCAGGGCTCGCACAACAAGGCCTGCACCATGCTCTTCATGGTGCTCTACTTCTTCACCATGGCCGGCAGCGTCTGGTGGGTCATCCTCACCATCACCTGGTTCCTGGCGGCCGTGCCCAAGTGGGGCAGCGAGGCCATCGAGAAGAAGGCGCTGCTGTTCCACGCCAGCGCCTGGGGCATCCCGGGCACGCTCACCGTCGTGCTGCTGGCCATGAACAAGATCGAGGGCGACAACATCAGCGGCGTGTGCTTCGTCGGCCTCTACGACGTGGACGCGCTGCGCTACTTCGTGCTGGCGCCGCTCTGCCTCTACGTGGTGGTGGGAGTGTCCCTGCTGCTCGCCGGCATCATCTCCCTCAACCGCGTCCGCATCGAGATCCCGCTGGAGAAGGAGAACCAGGACAAGCTGGTGAAGTTCATGATCCGCATCGGCGTCTTCAGCGTCCTCTACCTGGTGCCGCTCCTGGTGGTGATTGGCTGCTACTTCTACGAGCAGGCGTATCGCGGCGTGTGGGAGACCACCTGGATCCAGGAGCGCTGCCGGGAGTACCACATCCCGTGTCCCTACCAGGTGAGGAGCCAGGGGACACACTCATGGATAACAGGGAGAGGTGGTTGGCTTGGGTGGTGCCATTCCTACCAGGGAAGGTCTTGCCATACTCAAATCTTCTGTAAGATGTTGGAAACTTGGAGATTCCCTCAAGCTGTGGGTGGGTTTTGTGGATTTCATGGGATTGCCCATCGTCCCATTCCTACCAGGGAAGGTCTTGCCATACTCAGATCTTTTGGAAGATGTTGGAAATTTGGAGGTTCCCTCAAGCTGTGGGTGGGTTTTGTGGATTTCATGGGATTTCCCATTGTCCCATTCCTACAAGGGAAAGTCTTGCCATACACAAATATTTTGGAAGCTTTGGTGCTGGAAAACTGAAGGATTCCCTCAAGCTCCTGGGTGGGTTCTGTGGAGTTTTGGGGCTGTGTGAGACATAAAGATGTTGTTCTGAATCAACCCCAACCACAGGACTCCATGAGTTTATTGAAGGTGTGTTGAAAATGTCACTCAGGAGGAATTTTGGCTTTTAAGCTCAGGTGCCATCACCCTGAACTCTGATTTTCCTGGTTCTTGTCATTGCTCTGGAGCAGTTTTGGTGCTTTGGTTTGCCTGGAGCTTTTTGTGGTGTGTCAGAAAAAATGGGGATATAATTTTTTCCACTTCCCTGCTCAGTTTGGTGGAGCTGTCCCAGGAACAGGAGGAGCCTTTGGGATCAGACTGTCCCCTGCTTTGTTCAGTTTTATTCTGGTGCAGTTGAAACTATAGAATCACAGAATGGATTGGGTTGGAAAAGCCCTCCGAGATCATCAAGCCCAACCCTTGGTCCAACTCCAGTCCCTTTACCAGATCATGGCACTCAGTGCCACGGCCAAGCTCAGCTGAAAAACCTCCAGGGATGGGGAATCCACCCCCTCTCTGGGCAGCCCATTCCAATCCCTGAGCACTCTCTCTGCAAAGGATTTTTTTCTGCTCTCCAACTTCAGTTTCCCCTGGCAGAGCTTGAGCCCATCGTGCCCCCTTGTCCTATTGCTGAGTGCCTGGGAGAAGAGACCAACCCCCACCTGGCCACAACTTCCCTTCAGGCAGTTCCAGACAGTGCTGAGGTCACCTCTGAGCCTCCTCTTCTCCAGGCTGAACACCCCCAGCTCCCTCAGCCTCTCCCCACAGCACTTGTGCTCCACTCCCTTCTCCAGCCTCGTTGCTCTCCATGGAGCTTTCCCTTCTCCACCTGAACACCCTCAGCTCTCCCAGCCCACCGTCCCTCTCCAGCATTCCAGGAGCCCCTTTGGGCACTGGAAGGGGCTCTCAGGTCTCCTTGGAGCTTTCCCTTCTCCAGCCAAACCCTCTCAGGTCTTCATAGAATCACAGAATGGATTGGGTTGGAAAAGCCCTCCAAGATCATCGAGTCCAACCCTTGGTCCAACTCCAGTCCCTTTACCAGATCATGGCACTCAGTGCCACGGCCAAGCTCAGCTGAAAAACCTCCAGGGATGGGGAATCCACCCCCTCTCTGGGCAGCCCATTCCAATCCCTGAGCACTCTCTCTGCAAAGCATTTCTTTCTGCTCTCCAACTTCAATTTCCCCTGGCAGAGCTTGAGCCCATCCTATTGCTGAAGTCCTGGCACTTCAACTCCCAAAACCTTTGTGTTGGTGGGGTGAGAAAAATCCCCTGAAGAAACTCTCCCTCACCACACAGACACCTTTCTTTGTTTGAACCTCTGACAGAAACCCTCCTTTGTCCTTGTGCCTCCCCAGGTGCCTCAGATGAGCCGCCCGGACCTGATCCTGTTCCTCATGAAGTACCTCATGGCGCTGGTGGTTGGAATCCCCTCCGTGTTCTGGGTGGGCAGCAAGAAGACCTGTTTTGAGTGGGCCAGTTTCTTCCACGGGCGCAGGAAAAAAGAGTGAGTGTGACACCCCAGCCCTGGCAAAACCCTCCTCCCTCACAGCCCTGGCACCGTGTTTGGGTGGTGTGCTGGGTTAAAGGTGAACCAGGAGGAGAAATGAACCCAACCCAAAAGGGATTCTAAGTCAGAGTTACAATTTAATACCAATATTCCAATCAATGCAATGGCCCAAAGAGCAATTGGGTTTAACCCCCAAAGCCCAGCAGTGTAACCCACCCCCTGGGGCACAAACACAGGGGGGTTTGGTGGCCCCTGTGCTGAGCCCCACGTGGTTCCCCCGAGTGCAAAGGCAAAGGAAGGGACAAAGCTGTTGGTGCAGATGATGGCACAGTCTGGGGGAGAGGGGTGGGCTCCTCCTGTCCAGGGTCTGCTCCTCCTCTGGATGCCAGGAGTGGTGCCAGAGGTGCCCAAAGGCCAAGATTGCATCCCCTGAGGTTTGGGTGGGAGCCCCCAGTGGCTCCCCCAGGGCAGGGAGTTCCAGCCTGGGGGATGTGACTGTGTGAGCCAGGGGGGATTTTGGAATGGTTGGTGGCCCCTGAGCAGAGCTGAGCCCTGAGGTGGGTGTGGAGGTGCCAAGGAGTCCCTGGAGGGGAGTTGTCCCAGCTCTTCTCTGCCAGGCTTCTTTCCCAGGCAGCTCCCAGGCTGAGGGGTGGGGTGTGCCCTGGGCAGCTGCTGCCAATGGGCCATTGTTGCCAGTGTGTGGGCAATGGCTGGAGGGTGGAGAATGCCCAGCTTTGGTCACCCCCACCCAGGGATGAACTGGTCCCACCTGCTGAACTGGGACAGGTGGGTTTTCCATGAAGGCAAAGACAGGGATAAATAGGGGTAATTCCTTTGGAAACCTCTCACTATCCAAAATGGATATGTCACCATCCAAAAGACTGGACAAGCAACAGCTCAGAAATTCCTTATTTCTCCATAATTATTCTTTAGTCCCACAATCCAATCTACATTCCTCTGTCTGTCCTCAAAATGGCTTTTAACAGAAATTGGGTTTCAGCTGAACAGCCCAACCACTCTGCCACTCACTGAGAGGTGGAATTGAGAGTTTTTATTTATAAATGTGTTTATCTACACAGTCAGCTGAGTCAGACCCTTAAATTGCCATTAAACAAAGTGCTTTTCTCTGTGGTTACAGTTAAAAGCATTTGCCTCTGCTTTTAATCTCCCTTATGCATTAGTGCAAAAGCACAGCTTGATAAAGTGACAGAATGTCCTGGAGCTTGTGTGAGGATGAAATTAATTTAAACCAAGGTGTGGCTTAACTTTGGAGTCAATCCATGGCAGTTTTTAGTAGCCAGGTGTATTTTCATAATAAATATTGTTTTTTAAGTGCTGTTTTAAAACAGGCCCATGGAGGGAGAAGCCTTTAAGTGACTCCTCTGTGACTTTTTGTCCCTCCAGCTGGAGCCAGACTCCTTTATTTCCATTTGAGGAGCAGGAGGAGGCAGAGCTGGAACAAACCTCCCTCCTCAGGGAGCCTGGGATTGTCTGGGAGAAGGAAAACTGGGAGGAGGAGCTGGGCAGGCAGAGGAGAGGGAACATGAAAGAGCAGCACAGAGAGCATTGTGAGATGTGTTGTATTTCACTGCTGTCCTCCTGCTGCCACTTCTAATCCAGGTTTGAAATGCTCTGTGGAGTGAGGGGTGTTCCCTGAGAGGCACTTCCCTGGACAACACTCAGAAACACACACTGATCATTCCCATGGCCAGGCTGGAGGGTTGGGCACACGGATTAGGAAGGGCTCAACAACATGAACTTCACTAATATATCCAGATCCAGAGATGCTTCAGGGGCTGGAGCAGGTCCAGGGAAGGGCAACGAGGCTGGAGAAGGGACTGGAGCACAAGTGCTGTGGGGAGAGGCTGAGGGAGCTGGGGGTGTTCAGCCTGGAGAAGAGGAGGCTCAGAGGTGACCTCAGCACTGTCTGGAACTGCCTGATAGAAGTTTGTACCCAGGGGGGTTGGTCTCTTCTTCCAGGAACCAGCAGGAGAACAGGAGGGCACAACTCAAGCTCTGCCAGGGGAGGTTTGGGTTGGGTATCAGGAGGAAATTCTTTACAGAGAGAGTGCTCAGGGATTGGAATGGGCTGCCCAGAGAGGGGGTGGATTCCCCATCCCTGGAGGTTTTTAAGATGAGACAGGACATGGCACTGAGTGCCCTGGGCTGGTGATCACAGTGGGGTTGGATCAAGGGTTGGAATTGATGATCTCAGAGGTCTCTTCCAACCCAAGTGAGAAGAGCAACAAGGCTGGAGAAGGGACTGGAGCACAAGTGCTGTGGGGAGAGGCTGAGGGAGCTGGGGGTGTTTAGCCTGGAGAAGAGGAGGCTCAGAGGTGACCTCAGCACTGTCTGAAACTGCCTGAAGGGAAGTTCTGGCCAGCTGGGGGTTGGTCTCTTCTCCCAGGCACTCAGCAATAGGACAAGGGGGCACGATGGGCTCAAGCTCTGCCAGGGGAGGTTTGGGTTGGATATCAGGAAGAAATGCTTTGCAGAGAGAGTGCTCAGGGATTGGAATGGGCTGCCCAGAGAGGGGGTGGATTCCCCATTCCTGGAGGTTTTTCAGCTGAGCTTGGCCATGGCACTGAGTGCCATGATCTGGTAAAGGGACTGGAGTTGGACCAAGGGTTGGACTTGATGATCTCAGAGGTCTCTTCCAACCCAACTGATTCTGTGATTTTATTCTATGATTAGGCAATTAGGGACATTACAATGTAAGCAGAAGGTCTGAGTTGCCAAGTTGTGCTGCCTGCCCTGTCTGTGAAACAACTACAGCTCTGCAATCCCGTCTGCGCCGCACTAATTAACGTTAATTATTCCGCTCGCTCAGGGTTGTAAACGAGAGCCGCCAAGTGCTGCAGGAGCCAGACTTCACCCAGTCCCTGCTGAGGGACCCCAACACGCCCATCATCCGCAAGTCCAGGGGCACCTCCACGCAGGGCACCTCCACCCACGCCTCGTCCACGCAGCTGGCCATGGTGGACGAGCAGCGCAGCAAGGCGGGCAGCGTGCACAGCAGGGTCAGCAGCTACCACGGCAGCCTGCACCGCTCGCGGGACGGACGGTGCGTGTGCCACACACACAGAGTCACCGCGGCACGGCCAGCGTGGGAGGGACATCGGGGGGGTCACCCGGGGCCACCCCCCTGCCCCACCGCCTTGGGGTGGGCTGGCAAAGTGCCGGCTGGTCAATAGGGAGTGTCTGAGCATCCCTCCCGTGGAGAAAAGGGAGGAAAAAACTGGAAACTCAAAACAGGCTTAAACTTGAACTAACAATATACATTTATACAGAAAAGAAAGCTACAATATAACACACACTTAGTCAGGTGGCTTGGGTTGAGCTGGCACAATGCCAAGTGCCCAATGCAGACTCAAAGTGTCCCTCTCCCCACTGAGAAAAGGGAGAAAGGAAAAAAACCAGAAGCTTTGTCCTGAAAAGATGGAGCACTAAACTGGGCTTTCAGAGAGGAGCAACGAGGCTGGAGAAGGGACTGGAGCACAAGTGCTGTGGGGAGAGGCTGAGGGAGCTGGGGGTGTTCAGCCTGGAGAAGAGGAGGCTCAGAGGTGACCTCAGCACTGTCTGGAACTGCCTGAAGGGAAGTTCTGGCCAGGTGGGGGTTGGTCTCTTCTCCCAGACACTCAGCAATAGGACAAGGGGGCACGATGGGCTCAAGCTCTGCCAGGGGAAATTGAAGTTGGAGATGAGAAAAAACTTCTTTGCAGAGAGAGTGCTCAGGGATTGGAATGGGCTGCCCAGAGAGGGGGTGGATTCCCCATCCCTGGAGGTTTTTCAGCTGAGCTTGGCCGTGGCACTGAGTGCCATGATCTGGTAAAGGGACTGGAGTTGGACCAAGGGTTGGGCTTGATGATCTCAGAGGGCTTTTCCAACCCAATCCATTCCATGATTCTGTCACTCTGTGAGTTCTCATGAGTAATCTCCAGGGAGTTACTAAGAACTCCCAGGGAGTGCTCCCTCCTCCAACAGTCTGGTGCAGCTGTGGCCTTGTTTCTTCTCAGCTGCTTTCAGTCTCACAGACTCTCACACAGATCTGAATTGCTCACCTGTGATTTTTCTGTACCAACACACACCTGGCTAACCCCACACCCCCTGTGCTCCCACCCTCAGGTACACACCCTGCAGCTACCGAGGCGTGGAGGAGCGTCTGCCCCACGGCAGCATGTCCAGGCTGACCGACCACTCCAGGCACAGCAGCTCCCACCGGCTGAACGAGCAGTCCCGGCACGGCAGCGCCCGCGACCTGAGCGCCAACCCCCTGACCCACATCACGCACGGCACCAGCATGAACCGCGTCATCGAGGAGGATGGAACCAGCGCCTGAGCGCCCGCCGGGCTGCTGGCACAGCCTGGGGGGCGTGGGGAGGCTGCACAGCTCGTGGGCCCTTCCTGGGTGTCCTCATCGTCTCACGGGGTGCTGAATTCCAGACGGATCAGGGAGCCAAAGCGGCGCCTCCGGTGGCAGCCGGCGCTGTCGTGGTGCTCGTCTTAAATCCCCGAGTCAGAGCCTGGTTGTGTCCTTTGAGCCTCTCTGTGGGTCATTATTTATTGGGTGACTGGTCCTCATTAGACACCACTGCTGGAATTCCTTCTGGAAAAGTCTCCCTTTCCTCCCTGTGTCCCTCCGCGTGTCGGGAGGTGCCACCCCTGAGAACTCATCGCTGGGGTCACCCCCAGGGTCCCTCTGGTGACACTGGTGGTGGTTGGAGGATCCCTCAGCACTCCTGGACACAGCTCCTGCCTCCTTCCATCCTGTGCCTCAGGAGGGGACACATCCAGTGCTGCCTGAGGGACATCCCTGCCAACCTCGGGGCACTCCAGGAAAACAATGGAGAAGGAAATTCCAGCTCTTCCCAGGGCTGCTCAGGCTGGTGTTGGGCTGGGGTGGGAGGGTGGTGGGAAGAGAGAGAGGCAGGGAGAGCGATTTTTTTATAACTTGTATTGCCCTTGCTTTTTTACAAAAGACTATTTAAATTTTCTACTCGTTTACAGTTTCTGTAGGAAGAGAATGGCTTTTAAAAGCAGTTACCTAGAAAATATTCAGCCACTTATTTTTTAGAGTCATGTACAAAAGCTGAGATTGCCTGTCCCTGATCTATTTAAAAACAAATTATAATAGGAAAGGTGAGTTTGTTGCCCAGGTAGGAATGTAGAGCCCGTTCCCTACAGCCAGAGCAAGGCCTGTCCAGCAGCCCCAGCACTGGGTGGGGAAGGCTGAGGCAGGAGGGACAGGGGGGTTTGTTCAGGGATGATCCACCTTCCTTGCCATGGATGTGGGGAGGATTCTCTGTGCTGAGCAACGATTTAGAAGTGGGTGGGAGAAACCCAGGCAGGAGCTGCCCACAGGTGGGGAAAGAGCAGGATGTGGCAGCTGGAAGGAGGAGGAGACAGGATCCAATCTGGATTGTTGGCTCCTTCCCAGCCAGAGATTTTGCATCTGGATCAACCTCTGCTGTAGGTTGTTTTGTTTCCATTCCCTGCTACAGATTCCTGGTAGGGAATTCTCACTTTGGGCTTTTTTGTGTGGAATAATCTGCTGGGACACACAGGAGGCAGAGGGCAAGGCAGGGCGTGGGTGGTGCCGTGGGTGGATGGATCTCCTGATGGGATCCACTGGGCCTGAGGAGACACTGATTGCATGTAAAGCTACCTCAGTAATTGCTGCAGATCATTGCTGGGAGATCATTCCTTATTTTGCCCTTACATAATTCCCTTTCTGACCTGTTGGGAAGCCTTTGGAGACGTCCCTGTGGCACAGCCTGGAGGGGCAGGGATGGGGCAGCAGCTCATGGAGCTTCTCCGTAATTACTCGTGTTAATTGGAGCTGATGACACAACAGAAGGGTGTGGAATCAAAGGCTGCCTCGGGAGTCACAGGCACGTTTATCCTAAATTGTCTCTTGCTCCAGGGGAGAGGCACAAACCTGTGGAATCACTTGTTGGCAGTGCAGGGAGGGAGTTGTGTCCCAACCCCACAGGGCAGAGCAAACTCTGCCTGTTTGCTCAGCAAACAGCCCCGGGGCCATCCCTGGGAGAACCACTGGGATAACCACAGGGAGAATCACTGGGGTAACCACAGGGAGAACCACAGGGAGAACTGCAGGGAGAACTGCAGGGAGAACCACTGGGATAACCGCAGGGAGAACTGCAGGGAGAACCACTGGGATAACCGCAGGGATAACCGCAGGGAGAACCACTGGGATAACCGCAGGGAGAACCACTGGGGTAACCACAGGGAGAACCACAGGGATAACCACAGGGAGAACCACTGGGAGAACTGCAGGGAGAACCACTGGGATAACCGCAGGGATAACCGCAGGGAGAACCACTGGGATAACCGCAGGGAGAACCACTGGGGTAACCACAGGGAGAACCACTGGGATAACCACAGGGAGAACCACTGGGGTAACCACTGGGATAACTGCAAGGAGAACCGCAGGGAGAACCACAGGGAGAACTGCCCACATCCCTGCACTGACTTTTCCAAAGCAGGTGGGTGTGGAAAATCCTTTGGAGAGACTTAAACCAGTGAAGTTACAACTCCCTGGAAGCCCCAAAAGTGGGACCTTTGTTATTTTCAAGTTCAGCTCCTGCTAAATAATTACCTGCTGCTTCCAAGGGGTGATCCATGCAGGAATCTGGAGCTGCAGAAGGAGCTGGGAAGCTGAGTTTTCCTAAACACTGGAATGGGATTGAATAAGCTCAAGTGTTTACATTGATCTTCTTGGCTCAGTTTCCAGTACCTTTATTTTTTTTAATATAAATTCTAGCAATGCTTTGACTTGTTTAGAGTCAGGAATGGGAACAGTGATGGAGCTTGGAAGTAGATCCTGCTGGAATTGTGAGTTTGGGAGGTTCAGCCCCCAGATTTTTCTCCAGATGGGAATATCTAAGCCATTCCTTGCTCACGGATCCTGTAAAGGGCAGACTCCTGTCACCCCAGAGAGGTGATTAAACCTAAAACTGGAGTTCTGCCTGGGCTTTTTGCCTCTTTCCTTTTATCTCCAACACCTGAGCTCAGGGCAGAGCATCCCTCCTGGGATTTTGGAGCCCTCCCTTGGTGTCAGGATGTCCCAGCCCTGGTGCAGTTTCCCAGCCAGGGCACTTCAGTTCCCAGAACTGTGTCCCAGCTGGAATGTGGCACAGCCACCACCTCTGGCAGGGGCACCAGGGCTGGTTTTGGGTGCTCTCCTCCCTGGCACACTGCTCACCAGTGAGAGCTCCAGCCCAGGCACCAGGTTTGGGGGTTGGTGCCAAGCTTTAAATCCCCCCAGAGCTCAAACTCCTGCTTTAAATCCCTGCCCAGAGGGCAGTTCTGAGGGCACTGAAACGCTCCAGGTGCTTTGGGGTTTGGCTGCCTGGATGTACCTGCAGCAGCTGCTCATTCCTGGTGCTGTTCCTGGTGGTGTTCTCGGCTTTGTCCCTCCCCAGTGCCACCAAACCCTGGGCCCTCTCCCTGGGGAACAGGCAGAGCAGCTGCACAATGACCAGCCCCTCCAGCTCATCCCACCAGCAGGTTAATTAATGTATCCACGGAGCCCCAGACTCAGCACTGCAAGACAGCAAAGCTTCCCATAAAATGCACGGCTTCTCATTCCCAGTATTCCCAGGGAACTGCCTCTCCTGCTTTAGGAACCCAAATGCCCCTGGCAACAGATTCCCCCGAGTTTGTGACATTCCTTCTTCCTTAATCCCCTCGTTGTTCACTGGAATATCCCAACTGGTTGCTGTGGTTGCCTTGCATGGAAAAGGAGCAGCCGCCCTCCCCTCGGATCTGTGTCCTTTCTACAGCATTAACAGCCCAACAGCAGCAAAAAGCCACATTTGGGTGTAAATGTGAGTCTGCTCTCGGTGCTTTGCCTTCCCTTAGACCCAAACTTTGCTCTGGAAGGGTCAGAAAGTGGCTGCACAATCCAAATCCAGCACTGCCCCCGAGTTGTTCCAGCCAGGAGGGCAGGAAAAACCCCTCCCAAAGGGCATCAGGAGACGAGCCAGGAGAGTTGGGGGCAGCCCTCAGAGTGGTGCCCACCCTTCAGGGGAGCTGAGTCCACAGCCCAGTCCAGGGGCAGGAGGATCCCAAAGGAGGGGGCAGTCCCCTGTGCCAGGAAACCAGAGCACAGAGCAGGGTCCCCCTGGCATGGGAGACATCCCCAAATCCCCCTGGAACAGCAGATTGTCCAGTTGAATGTGAAATGTCTCTCCCATCCCCACGTGCTCCTTTCCTGCCCCAACCAGGGCTGTTTTCTGCAGTTTCTGCCTGGCAAGAACAGCTGTTGGGTCTGTACCTGGGGGAACTGAGTGCATGGAATGCTCTTCCAGCACTTCCCTGGACTCTGCTGTGTCCAAGCTGCACCCTCATTGTGCTGGCAGGAGGGGAAGGAGCCCCTGTGCCCAGGAGAGCTGCATGGAGTGGGCACAGGGAGGGAGGGAAGGAGGAAGGGCAGCCCTGACCCTGTGCTCAGCCCTTGGTAGACTTTGTTTACAGTTAGTCCAGTGTCAGTTTGTAAACTTTTAATTTTTAGCACTTTAACTGTGAGTGTACAAACTGTAGTAGGTGTACATTTTCATTTTAGACCTTTGGAAGTTTGTAATAAAAACGTTTGAAAAACCCTTGTCTCTCTTTTGCCAGGTTTTCAATCCCTCTCCACAACCCCCCTGGTTGAGCAGCAGCTGAGATTTAAAGATTAAATAATTGGGTGTCAGATTTGACTCTGGCCAGCAGCAGAGTTTGAGGAAAGCCCTTCCAGCAAACACAAAGTTCTCCACAGATTTTGGGCTCCTTTCAGGAGAACAGACCACTCAAACCACCAGCATTCCATGAGCAGAGACAAACAAAGGGCAAACAGGTTTGGGAGCAGCAATGCCAGGGGTGTTTGGGGGGTGTTTATTGCCAAATCAGCCCTGAGAGCAGGATGAGTGATTTATTTTCAGTAGCTGTCTGACATTTGGGTGGATCTGGTTGGCTGGAGTTGGGAGCCTTATGCTGAGTGATAAAACAGCTCCTGGCACTGATCACAGCTGGGGCTGGTTGAGCACAGGGGGCTGGTTTGGGCTTTGGTAGGATAAATATTCCAGGGATGAAGTTCCAGGAGCTGCTGGGAAAGCCTGAAGTTGTGCAGGGCCACATGGAGATGGAAAATCAGCTCTGTCTGGAAACATCAGCCTAAAACCCAAAGAGCCTTCAGAGCAGGGGTAGGAAAAGCCCTTCCTGGGAAAACCCACGAGGGATGAGGAATCCAAGCTCCTGACATTTCTCTCCCCTTTAGCAGGTCCCAGAGGGGGAGTGCAGGGGCTGAGGAGGAGATTGAGTCACCTGCAGCTTGTTTGGGCCTCTCAGAGGTGGTTTGATGACCTGCAGGTGAGGAAGGTGGGAGGAGTAGGAGAAAAGAGCAGCTGGGAGAGGGACTGGTCAGAGCAGAGGGTGAGGCAGGGCCAGATCAGGCCCTTGGGCCGGGATTAGGTGTGTATTTTAATCACCTTCACGTTCCTGGTGCACCTTAACACCCTGTTTGGTGGTTTGGGTCCAGCTTTGCCTCTCAGCCCTGCAAACTCTTACCCTGGTTTGCCTTTTCTTCTCCAGCTGGAAGGGAAAAGAAGGTCTGGCCATGCAATAATCCTGAAAGCAAAATCAGAGAAACACAAAATCAGGGAATGGTTTAGATGGGAAGGGACTGCAAAGATCACAGAATTCCAACCCTGACACCTCCCACTATCCCAGGTTGCTCCAAGCTGTGTCCAGTCTGGCCTTGAACCCTTCCAGGGCTGGGGCAGCCACAGCTTCTCTGGGAATTCCAGTCCAACCTCTCCCCACCCTCACAGGAAAGAATTTTGTCTTCTATTTATTCTAACCCTACTCCAAGAAATCCTTGGTAACAGAAGGCCAAAACAAAGTGGTGGCAACAGGAGGATCTTTTTTAAACCCCATTTTCTTTGGGTGTTGTGTCCAGCTCTGCTGTTCCTGTGCAGAGGGACAAAAGCAGCGACCCTTGAGCTGGGATTGTGTCTCCAACACCCTCCTACCGGTCTGACTGGTTCTTGTGATAACACTCCAGGCACCTCTGATTGATGTGCAGGCTCCAGTTTCACTGCCCGTGCCTGTTTGCTGCCTGCACACCCACATCCTGCTCCTGGGGTCCCACCAGCACCTCCTGCTCCCCCTCCATCCCACGGGGATGGCAAAAGAAGGGAAAGCTGCTTTGTCCTCTCCCATCTCTTTGCTCTTGGGTTCTATCAGACCCACCAGCACCTCCTGCTCCCCCTCCATCCCATGGGGATGGCACAGGAAGGGAGAGATACTTTGTCCTCACCCATCTCTTTGCTCTTGGGTTCTATCAGATCCCACCAGCACCTCCTGCTCCCCCTCCATCCCAAAGGAATGGCACAGGAAGGGAAATCTGCTTTGTCCTCACCCATCTCTGTGCTCTGGGGTTTTATCAGATCCCACCAGCACCTCCTGCTCCCCCTACATCCCAAAGGAATGCCCCAGGAAGGGAGAGCTGCTTTGTCCTCACCCATCTCTGTGCTCTGGGGTTCTATCAGACCCACCAGCACCTCCTGCTCCCCCTCCATCCCAAAGGAATGGCACAGGAAGGGAAATCTGCTTTGTCCTCACCCATCTCTTTGTTCTTGGGTTCTATCAGACCCCACTGACACCTCCTGCTCCCCCTCCATCCCATGGGGATGGCACAGGAAGGGAGAGCTGCTTTGTCCTCACCCATCTCTGTGCTCTGGGGTTCTATCAGATCCCACCAGCACCTCCTGCTCCCCCTCCATCCCGAAGGAATGGCACAGGGAGAGCTGCTTTGTCCTCTCCCATCTCTTTGCTCTCAGGTTCCATCAGATCCCACCAGCACCTCCTGCTCCCCCTCCATCCCACAGGGACAGCACAGGAAGGGACATCTGCTTTGTCCTCACCCATCTCTGTGCTCTGGGGTTCTATCAGACCCCACTGACACCTCCTCCTCCCCTCCATCTCACAGAGACAGCACAGGAAGGGAAATCTGCTTTGTCCTCTCCCATCTCTGTGCTCTGGGGTCCTATCAGACCCCTCCTTCCATGGGAAGGGTGGGAGCCCCTTTGCTTCCCACCCCATTTATCCCATCACTGCCACAGCCTCCCTTCAGCACTTGGATGCATTTTGAAGCTGCTGCCTCTGAGTTCTGGCTGGCTAAAGAGACTTCCAGACTGTCTCCTGAGGGAGTGGATGCTCAGCAGATTGGAGGTATCCTGATACCTGAAATGGTGGGAATACTGAAGGAGGCTGGATCTGCAGTGCCAAATGGTTGCCAGCCTCTTCCCAAGCTGCTGTAATACAGTATTTTAAATAAAAATACATTCTCTGCTGCTTCTCATTGGTTGTTGGCCCATGGAGGGTTCCTGCCTTTTGGAGAACGTGCTGAAAAAATCCCTTAAGGCCCTGAATTGCAACATAATCCAGCTACAAATCCCACCTGGAGTCTGTCAGAAGCAACGACGAGCCCCAACACAGCCGGTGAGCTCCTTCAGAGCCCTCTGATCTCCTCCCCTGGAAATGCTGCCATCAGATAAGGCTCAGCCCCTGCCAAAACACACACAGGACCTGCCTGGCTGCACAAAGTGGGATTAGGCAAAGGCAACCTTGCTCCTCTGGTTTGATTTTTGGAGGGCAACCAGCTCCTTGTGCTGGTTCTCCCTTACAGGGGGGTTGAGGCTTTCATGGTGGTCCCCAAACCCTGAGCAGGAGGTGCTGCCAAGCCCTTGGGGACAGTGGCACTGAAGGAGTGGGGTAAGTGGTGTGCTGGCTCATGGAAGAGCAATAAAATCTGGGGGTAACCAAGGATTTGGACACCATTGAAAGAATTTGGACCTCCAGTGACGAGGTGAGAGGGGACAACCTCGAGCTGTGCCAGGGGGGATTCAGGCTGGACATCAGGAGGAAATTCTTTATGGAAAGGGTGGTCAGGCATTGGAAAGGAGAGGTGGAGGAGTCCCCATCCCTGGAGGTGTCCAAGGAATGACTGGATGTGGCACTCAGTGCTGTGGGACAAGGTGGGGATTGGTCACAGGGTGGACTGGATGACTCAAAGATCTTTTCCGACCTCAGTGATTCTGTGAAAACCACAGGCCATCTTTATTTTTCAAATCTTTTTTTTTTTCCACTTGAAATGTCTCTCCCCAAATGCAGCTCCGAAGCGCCGGGTTGTCCACAGAAGCTTCTAAAGGAGCTGCCCAAGGAAAGCTGAGCCCTCGGTGCCCCTCGGGCAGGTGAAGGGTTAACAATCATCCTTTGGGAGCTCGTTAGTGCCGAGCGGGGTGAAGGGCAAAGCGCTAATTGGAGTGACGGCCCCAGAACTGTGAGAAATTCACAGCGAGGTGCTGAACTTCGCCGCCGTTAACAGGTGTGGGGTCACCCCCGCGGCCCCAAACCCTGACCCCCTGGCACCCCCTGGCGCTGCGGGGTCACCCCCGCGGCCCCACACCCTGACCCCCTGGCACCCCCTGGCACTGACCTGTCCGCGGGGCATTTCTGCCTCCAGCTGTTCGGGATGGATTTTGATCCACCCGGAGCAGCTGCTGCTGGAAAAGCTGTGACTGGCAGGACTTAAACACTTGTGGTTTTGCCCAAAGCCCAGAGAAGGGAGCCCTGAGGGCCTGGCAGTGATGGGGGATGGCACAGGGACATCTCCATTCCTCCCTCGAGCAGCAGTAAATCAATCCCCAGCGCTGCTCCTTCCCCAGACCCTCTGGAGCTTTGCATTAATCAAATTAGACCCTGAGATGAGCTCAGTTGGTTAAAACTTGGTTGTAATAACGCCAAGGTCATGGGTTCAATCCCCTGTGTGGGCCATTGTCTTGAGAGTTGGACTCGATGCTTCTTGTGGGTCCCTTCCAACTCAGAACAGTCTGGGAATCTGTGAAATTTGTTGGATCAGGAAAGGAGCTGCACTATCCCTCAAGCTGCTGTGCCCAGCACTGGGCTCAGTCTGGCTCGTGGCATCAGGTGAGCCCCATTTTCCTCCTCCTCTGCTCCCACTGTAAGCTCGTTGTACAACATTTATTTCCCCGTGTCCTATTTTCCAAAGGATAAACCATCCCCACAGGCCTTTGCTCCCTCCTGGGACAGGGGGAACAGGATCAGCCTGGGTGCAGAGAGGGTGTTTTGCTGTGCAGGGGTGGAGGGATGCTGGGAATGGATCAGGGAATCACAGAATCACAGAATGGATTGGGTTGGAAAAGCCCTCTGAGATCATCAAGTCCAACCCTTGGTCCAACTCCAGTCCCTTCACCAGATCATGGCACTCAGTGCCATGGCCAAGCTCAGCTGAAAAACCTCCAGGGATGGGGAATCCACCCCCTCTCTGGGCAGCCCATTCCAATCCCTGAGCACTCTCTCTGCAAAGAAGTTTTTTCTGCTCTCCAACTTCAATTTCCCCTGGCAGAGCTTGAGCCCATCGTGCCCCCTTGTCCTATTGCTGAGTGCCTGGGAGAAGAGACCAACCCCCAGCTGGCCAGAACTTCCCTTCAGGCAGTTCCAGACAGTGCTGAGGTCACCTCTGAGCCTCCTCTTCTCCAGGCTGAACACCCCCAGCTCCCTCAGCCTCTCCCCACAGCACTTGTGCTCCAGTCCCTTCTCCAGCCTCGTTGCTCTTCTCTGGCCCCGCTCCAGCCCCTCAGTCTCTTGCCTGAACTCAGGGATGCTCATGAGGAACTTGTGGGAGGAATTAATGCTTGGAATGCTCATAGAATCCTTGAATGCTTTGGGTTGGAAGGTCGTAGGGGGATGTTACATCCCCAAAGCATTGAAGGATTCTATGAGAGAAGCCATGAGGTTAATCCTGTGCAAGGTCCTGAGTGCTGGTGATGTCCCACACCTGCCTTTGGGAGCTGCTTGGAACAGTTTTCCAGGATCCAGCACCGCTTTCCCACCCAAACCCCGGGGCTGAACCCCCTCTGGAAAAGGGAAGTTCCTGGGGGAATGGGAGGGCTCATTCCCGTGCTCCTGAACACCAGGCTGGAACTGCCCGGCCCCGCAGCGGGGTCTGAGAAACCCGCGGGGCTCCCTCCGGGAATTCCATCCCAGAAAAGCAGCGTCCCCAGAGGCCGGCTGGGATTCCTGATGCAACAGTGCCACCCTGTGCATGGCGCGAGCCCTCGGTGGTGACAAGTGACACCGGTGGCCTTCGCTGGGACAGGGATGAATGATGAGTGACAGGCAGGACAAGGGTGGTGGCACTGGGGACACATCCATGGGCTCTGCTGCAGCAGGGAAGGGAGTTTTCATAGAATCACAGAATGGATTGGGTTGGAAAAGCCCTCCGAGATCATCAAGTGCAACCCTTGGTCCAACTCCAGTCCCTTTACCAGATCATGGCACTCAGTGCCACGGCCAAGCTCAGCTGAAAAACCTCCAGGGATGGGGAATCCACCCCCTCTCTGGGCAGCCCATTCCAATCCCTGAGCACTCTCTCTGCAAAGGATTTTTTCCTGATATCCAACTTCAATTTCCCCTGGCAGAGCTTGAGCCCATCGTGCCCCTTGTCCTATTGCTGAGTGCCTGGGAGAAGAGACCAACCCCCAGCTGGCCAGAAGTTCCCTTCAGGCAGTTCCAGACAGTGCTGAGGTCACCTCTGAGCCTCCTCTTCTCCAGGCTGAACACCCCCAGCTCCCTCAGCCTCTCCCCACAGCACTTGTGCTCCAGTCCCTTCTCCAGCCTCGTTGCTCTTCTCTGGCCCCGCTCCAGCCCCTCAATCTCTTGCCTCAACTGAGGGGCCCAGAACTGAGCACTGGTTTATGCTCTTTGTCTTTCCTGGTGCTCCACACCAGCACCTGGACCTCACAGTCCCTGCTCTGCTCCATGTCCTGCCCTGGAGGGAGGTGTGGGGGACAGACACAGGAACATCCAGTCCTTGACCCTTCAAGAGCAGTCTCGTGTCTCCAGCCATTCCCAGAGAAACCTCACCCGGGATGTCTGGGATTATTTTCTTACCCACAGGAGGGCTGAGGAGGAAACAATTGTGTCTCCCAGACACTCTGAGGATCAAACTTGCCCTGATGAGAGGATCAAACCCACCCAGACAGCCCAGGGACCCGAGGGTGCCTCTGTGTGCAGCTCAGCTCGTGTCAGAGGAGCACCCAGAGGAGGGAGAGGAGCCACGTTCCTGCTTTCAGCTCCACAAAATTTCTTGCCAGAGGGGACTTCAACCCACAAGCCCACACATCCCACAGCCTGTGACAGGACATCAAACCAGGGCAGGACTTCTCTGCCCCTGAGTTTTGCTATTTTAGCACCCAAGTGTGGATAGGGGAACATGGGCAAATCCACAGGCCTGGCTGCACCCCCGGTGTGGTCCCATCTGGGCTGTTGGGAGGACAACCCCCATCCTACAGGCTCCATGTGGGATCACAGTGTGGGATTTGCTGGATTTAGGACTGGAAGGAAGGGGCCCCTGAGCTGTGCAAAGAACTACCAGGGGGCAGAGGGCTTTGGGGAGACAGCTCTGCAGCAACCACTGATGTGCCTCACACCCCCAGTTAGGCTTGAGTACAAACCACCTCCCTCCACTTGGA
>NC_092459.1:120240765-120345765 GCF_047495875.1 Pithys albifrons albifrons | reverse complement strand
CCCTGTCCCTGGGGCTGTCCCTGTCTCTGGGGCTGTCCCCGGGCCTGGAGGTGTTTCTGGGGCTGGAGATGTCCCCGTGGCTGGGGTTGTCCCCGAGGCTGGAGATGTCCCTGAGCCTAAAGGTGTCCCTGGGGCTGGGGCTGTTCCCGAGGCTTGGGCTGTCCCCGTCGCTGAGAATGTCCCTGTAGCTGGGACTGGCCCCGGGACTAGAGGTGTCTCTGGGACTGGAGGTGTCCCTGTCGCTGGGGCTGTCCCTGGACGTGTCTCTGGGACTGGAGGTGTCCCTGTCGCTGGGGCTGTCCCGCGACTGGAGATGTCCCGGGGGCTGGGGCTGTCCCTGGACGTGTCTCTGGGACTGGAGGTGTCCCTGTCGCTGGGGCTGTCCCTGGACGTGTCTCTGGGACTGGAGATGTCCCTGTCCCTGTCCCTGGACGTGTCTCTGGGACTGGAGGTGTCCCTGTCGCTGGGGCTGTCCCTGGACGTGTCTCTGGGACTGGAGGTGTCCCTGTCGCTGGGGCTGTCCCGCGACTGGAGATGTCCCTGGGGCTGGGGCTGTCCCTGGACGTGTCTCTGGGACTGGAGATGTCCCTGTCCCTGGGGCTGTCCCCGGGGCTGGGGGATTTTCGCCGTGAGACGGACCCTTGGCTGATCTGGCAGCTGCCTTGGTGGAGAGGGGGTTTGGGTTTTCACTCAGACCCCTAAAGTTGTGGGAAACTCGTGCCGTGGCCCTGGGGGCGGCACTGGCACTGGCTGCTCTCCCGCAGCGCCGGGATGGTGCAACATAAATTCGGTTTATTGTGACGGCAGCGCTCGAACAGCGGGCGGGGGCTCCGCTGCTGCCGCCGCCGAAAGTTGCGGTCGAGTTGGGCAGTTCGGGTCGTGGGGGATGTAAGAATTGCCGCCTCTGAAAGGGCTGCTGTGCCGCGAGGAGAATTCCCTGCCGGGAGGGAGAGCCTGGAATGGTCAGAGAGGAGGTGAGTGGTCCCCAGAAGTGGATGAATTAATGGGTTTGGGTTCCCCTCGGAGCGGGATCTCGGGAGCCCCATATGGTGTTACCTCTCCGTCGTTTGGCTAAGGCTGCGTTAACTCCTCGTCCTGGGATGCGAACCAGGAGGGTGCAGGGGGAGCAAAAGGGCTTGGAGAAGTCAGGATGCTCCTGTCTCAGTTCCGTGCTCGGGTCCCCGTTCGTGTCATAGGTCTGGGGGTGCTCAGGGCTCACCATCTCCCTCTTACTGTGCTTTGGTCGGTCAGCTGGTTAAAAACCTGTTTAGCATAAAAGCCCCCAGACAGAGCAGCTTTAAAGACATTTTCCTGAGCCAGGCAGGGAAGTTGGACCCGGGCTAAAGCAAATAAACTTGTATTTCATCATGCTGGGCTGGGTTTCTTTGTGTTCCGCTCTGCTCTGGGCAGTCTGGGCTCCCTGTGGCCACAGATGTTTTCACGGCCAACCTTCACCTTCAAACGCGTCTCAGTGGCCGCGAAGAGAACCTTGTGCCCCTTTATTTCGGCAGCCTCGGTGTCTGTGACGGCTGCTCTGTGCTCTGCCTCCTGCCTGTGGGTATTTCTGCCCTCCTGCCTGCTCCTCCTGGGGGTGTTTCTCCCCTCCTGCCTGCTCCTCCTGTTCTCCCCTCCTGCCTCCTTCTGCTGTGGCTGTTTCTCCCCTCCTGCCTGCTCCTGCCTGTGGGTATTTCTGCCCTCCTGACTGCTCCTCCTGTGGCTCTTTCTCCCCTCCTGCCTGCTCCACCTGTTCTGCCCCCCTGCCTGCTCCTCCTGTTCTCCCCTCCTGCCTCCTGCTGTGGCTGTTTCTCCCCTCCTGCCTGCTCCACCTCTGGGTATTTCTGCCCTCCTGCCTGCTCCTCCTGGGGGTGTTTCTGCCCTCCTGCCTGCTCCTCCTGGGGGTATTTCTGCTCTCCTGCCTGCTCCTCCTGTTTCTGCCCCCCTGCCTGCTCCTCCTGTTCTCCCCTCCTGCCTCCTGCTGTGGCTTTCTCCCCTCCTGCCTGCTCCTCCTGGGGGTGTTTCTGCCCTCCTGCCTGCTCCTCCTGGGGGTATTTCTGCTCTCCTGCCTGCTCCTCCTGTTTCTGCCCTCCTGCCTGCTCCTCCTGGGGGTGTTTCTGCCCTCCTGCCTGCTCCTCCTGTGGCTCTTTCTCCCCTCCTGCCTGCTCCACCTGTTCTGCCCTCCTGCCTGCTCCTCCTGTGGCTGTTTCTGCCCTCTTACCTGCTCCTCCTGCGGCTGTTTCTGCCCTCTTACCTGCTCCTCCTGTGGCTGTTTCTGCCCTCTTACCTGCTCCTCCTGTGCCTGTTTCTCGCCCCTGGGCTGCTGCAGGAGGGTTTTTTTTCAGGGTTTCTCCCCCATCCCCATCCCCAAGGAGCAGTCAGGAGATGCTGCAGGCGTGGGAAGCAGGAGCATGGCTGGGGTCTGGGAGCCAGGGATGTGTCATGGCCAGAGCTGCTCAGCTCAGGGATTGGAGGATGCTGCAAAAGAGGGAAAACTGTGTTATCTGTGACCCTGGAAAGGGTGGTAAAAACAAAAGGTGCTGAGATATTTGTCTGGCCATCCCCACTGCTGCAGACCTGACCGGGTCCGGGAGCTGGAGCCCAGATGAGTCCCAGGGATTGTGGGAATGTGCCTCTCCAAAGCGGGAGCTGAGGGGGGACGGGACCAGTACATGCAAAGTAGCGTGGCCAGCAGGCCCAGGGCAGTGACCCTTCCCCTGGACTCTGCCTTGGGGAGGCCACACCTTGAGTGTTGTGTTCAGTTCTGGGCCCCTCAGTTGAGGCAAGAGATTGAGGGGCTGGAGCGGGGCCAGAGAAGAGCAACGAGGCTGGAGAAGGGACTGGAGCACAAGTGCTGTGGGGAGAGGCTGAGGGAGCTGGGGGTGTTTAGCCTGGAGAAGAGGAGGCTCAGAGGTGACCTCAGCACTGTCTGGAACTGCCTGAAGGGAAGTTGTGGCCAGGTGGGGGTTGGTCTCTTCTCCCAGGCACTCAGCAATAGGACAAGGGGGCACGATGGGCTCAAGCTCTGCCAGGGGAAATTGAAGTTGGAGATGAGAAAAAACTTCTTTGCAGAGAGAGTGCTCAGGGATTGGAATGGGCTGCCCAGAGAGGGGGTGGATTCCCCATCCCTGGAGGTTTTTCAGCTGAGCTTGGCCGTGACACTGAGTGCCATGATCTGGTAAAGGGACTGGAGTTGGACCAAGGGTTGGACTTGATGATCTGGGAGGTCTTTTCCAACCCAATCCATTCTGTGATTCCATGAAGTGAGGGGGATGTGAGTCTGCTGATCCCAGAGCAAAAGGCCTGGGGGTACCTGTGGCTTCCTTGCTGCGATGGTGCCAGCACAGAATCTACAGCTGAGACCTAAAATCAGTGTAATTTGTTCAATGTACCCCAGCTTCTCATAAGAAAAGAGATGAAATGTTGGTGCCAACGTCTCAAGTGCATGTGAAATGCTGTTACATCTGGAGAGAGGGAAGATTTTGACACGCTGTGCAGGTTCCATCCATTACTCATGGGGGTTTAACCACATGTGCACTCACATTTCCACATAAACAGATGCATGGGAAGCAAACTCAGAGGTGACACCAGGGAATGGAGAAACCCAGGTGGGCTTTTCCCCAGCAGGACCCTTTGCTCTCCAAGAAACAACTCCAGCTTCACTCCATTTGTGGCCAGTGTAGGTCATGTTTTTTATCTCTGATGCATTTTTGGCTTCTGTATGTGAGTCTTCGTGCTTTGAGGGAAGGGAGGATGGAAATGTTGGAATTCCTGTTGAAAAGTTTGACATTTCGTGGCAGATAATGCCAAATGCAGACAGATGCTTTGATTTGGCTCCTTTTTGCTGAGTTTAAGTGGAGGCAGGAGGAGATCCAGGCTGGAGGTGGCACAAACACCCCTCGTGTCGTGGTGACATCCAGCTCTGGGGTTTTTTTAGCAAACACATCTGTGGGAACAGGCTCTTTCCAGCTTGTTTTGTGCCCAGAAACTTGAGTCAGTCGTATCCAGCAAAAATTGGAAGGTGAGGGAACATCTGCTCCTGTGTCAAAGACAACAGTTTTTGTGGTAGAGGTGATTTGGTCACTGGAGATCCCAAAAACCATTTTATGATGGTTGGGTGAGTTGGAATTGAAGGTTCACGTTGCTTCCTTCATCTCTTCTGTTTCTCTGGTTCCCTTGGGAAGGAGAAAAGGGTTTCCAGTCCCATGTCTGTGTCTTTATTAGACCTGCAGCTGATCTCTGGTGGATCCTGGAAGCAGCTGCCTAGAAATGGTCAGACAGAAGGTGTTCAGTTCTGGGCCCCTCAGTTGAGGCAAGAGATTGAGGGGCTGGAGCGGGGCCAGAGAAGAGCAACGAGGCTGGAGAAGGGACTGGATGTGGCACTGAGTGTCCTCTGAAACACCTCCAGGGACAGAGAATCAACCCTGTGTTGATCCAACCCCACTGAGATCACCAGCCCAGGGCACAGAGTGCCACAGTGGTCACAGTGGGGTTGGATCAAGGGTTGGACTTGATGATCTCAGAGGTCTCTTCCAACCCAAGTGAGAAGAGCAACGAGGCTGGAGAAGGGACTGGAGCACAAGTGCTGTGGGGAGAGGCTGAGGGAGCTGGGGGTGTTTAGCCTGGAGAAGAGGAGGCTCAGAGGTGACCTCAGCACTGTCTGGAACTGCCTGAAGGGAAGTTGTGGCCAGGTGGGGGTTGGTCTCTTCTCCCAGGCACTCAGCAATAGGACAAGGGGGCACGATGGGCTCAAGCTCTGCCAGGGGAAATTGAAGTTGGAGATGAGAAAAAATTTCTTTGCAGAGAGAGTGCTCAGGGATTGGAATGGGCTGCCCAGAGAGGGGGTGGATTCCCCATCCCTGGAGGTTTTTCAGCTGAGCTTGGCCATGGCACTGAGTGCCATGATCTGGTAAAGGGACTGGCGTTGGACTAAGGGTTGGGCTTGATGATCTTGGAGGTCTTTTCCAACCCAATCCATTCTGTGATTCTGTGATTCTATAATGCCACTGGGCTCGTGCTCTGCAGGCTGTGGTCCTATCCTGAACTTTCATGGGGTCCTGAGCCTGGCCTTGGTTTGCAAATCAGAGATTTACAGCCAAAAATCTGAACATTTAAAACAAAAAGCCCAAGCAATTCTTTCTCTCTGAGCTTTCATTTCGCAGTTCACCTTTCTCTCTGGCTGTAATTCCTGCTGGGGCCTCTGGCTTCAAGAGAAAGGGTAAAAAAAAAAGAGAAAAAAAAAGCAAGCAGGCATTTAATAATAGATCAAAAATGAGATTACGCAGTAAGTCAGCCCTCCCCTTTCCAAAATGCATCTAAGAAATCACAAATCACCTTGAAAAAGGAGAGCAAAACAGTGAAGATCAAACCTGGTGTTAAGTATAGATGAGGTGTTTATATTTTATTTAATGTCTGTGTACTGTCACTGTCCTAGAACAGCCTCCTGCCCCTGAGTTTCTGCTTGTGATTAATTAAACAGGAGAGATGAACCGGAATGGGGAATGTTTGGTGGAACTGCAGATGTGGATGCACTGAGGCTTGGGCAGGGTTTGCTGCTTGTTCACCTGAAGGGCTCTGCCCACCTGGACACCTCGGTGGTTGCAGTTGGAAGCAGCTCCCAAAACCCATGAGGATCAATGAGGTGCTCCCTGTTGTCCATCCCTGATGACTCTGGATCTGACTAATTGACAGGAAGCTCAAGAGGAGCCACCAGTGTGCCCAGGTGGCCAAGAAGGCCAATGGGATCCTGGCCTGGATCCAAAGTAGCGTGGGCAGCAGGCCCAGGGCAGTGACCCTTCCCCTGGACTCTGCCTTGGGGAGGCCACACCTTGAGTGTTGTGTTCAGTTCTGGGCCCCTGAGTTGAGGCAAGAGATTGAGGGGCTGGAGCGGGGCCAGAGAAGAGCAACGAGGCTGGAGAAGGGACTGGACGTGGCACTGAGTGTCCTCTGAAACACCTCCAGGGACAGAGAATCCAACATGTCTTGATCCAACCCCACTGTGATCACCAGCCCAGGGCACTCTGTGCCCAGTGCCAGGACTGAGCCTCCTTTCCAGGGAAGTCGTGTCTCATCAAGGACAAGTCTTGACTGAGGGCAGTTCCAGGCTGAGTCACAGCAAAGGCACGTCCCGGTGTGGCTTGGTTGTCACTCACAACATGTGAGCTCAGCTCTTCCCTCCCCATGGCACTTCCATGTGGGATTCCCTCCCCTCTGAGACCCCAACTCTTCACCAGACACTGTCAGAATTAGAATCACAGAATCATAGAATGGATTGGGTTGGAAAAGCCCTCTGAGATCATCAAGTCCAACCCTTGGTCCAACTCCAGTCCCTTTACCAGATCATGGCACTCAGTGCCACGGCCAAGCTCAGCTGAAAAACCTCCAGGGATGGGGAATCCACCCCCACTCTGGGCAGCCCATTCCAATCCCTGAGCACTCTCTCTGCAAAGGATTTTTTCCTGATATCCAACCTAAACCACCCCTGGCAGAGCTTGAGCCCATCGTGCCCCCTTGTCCTATTGCTGAGTGCCTGGGAGAAGAGACCAACCCCCAGCTGGCCAGAACTTCCCTTCAGGCAGTTCCAGACAGTGCTGAGGTCACCTCTGAGCCTCCTCTTCTCCAGGCTAAACACCCCCAGCTCACTCAGCCTCTCCCCACAGCACTTGTGCTCCACTCCCTTCTCCAGCCTTGTTGCTCTTCTCAGTTGGGTTGGAAAAGCCCTCCGAGATCATCAAGTCCAACCCTTGATCCAACCCCACTGTGATCACCAGATCATGGCACTCAGTGCCACGTCCAGTCTCACCTTAAACACCTCCAGGGATGGTGAAAAACCTCCAGGGACAGTGAAAATAAAATACCAAGAGGCACATGAGGCATAGACAGTCCTTTTCCATAATTACCTTTGTCCAACATGGACAACCCAACCTGGGTCATGCCATGGGGATAAAGACCCACACAAGGCCACGTTGGATGGGGCTTGGAGCAACCTGGTCTAGGGAAAGGTGTCCCTGGCTATAGGAGGGGGTTGGAACAAGGTGATTTTTCAGCTCTCTTCCCACCCAAATTATTCTCTGTACTTGCAGAGTTGGAGGAGAATGTCTTTCATTACTTGCTGGGCTGCTCTTCTTGTTTATTCCCCCAAAGGAAGAAAATGAGCTGTGCCAGAGCTGAAACTTAATAAAATAAATAAATGCAGACTTTGGAAACAGCTGCTTGGAGGTAGAATGAGCCTCAACCAGGAAATGTTTGTCTTCCACCTTTTCCCGAGGCTGGCTGGGAATGAAGTGCCTGGAGAAGACAGGGCAAGGTTTACTTTCTTTTAATTTCAAATATATTCCGAAAGTGGAGCACTTGGACTTTGTTTTTTTCCTTTGAGTTGCCTTTCCAAGTCTGGGTGGAGAAAACCAGCTGAGAGCCTTGCTCTGGTGGATGTGGGATGGAGGCAGGAGTGCATTTATTTTCCTTGTGTGCCTCTGTTTCCCAGCGAGGCCCCGAGGCAGCGAGTGGAGCCGTGGCTGGTTCCGGCTGCCTCTCCCTCCAAACCCTTTTTCCCTGCACCAACAAGATGAGCAGGGAAGATACAGGGTTGAGTCAGCACTGCAGATGCCATCAAATGTCTGCTTCATTCCAGGGTATGAATCAGAGCAGTGTCAGAGCCTCATATCCTGCATCTCCTGATAACAGTGCAGGTACTTGCCAGGGAACAAAGCACGGTGAGATCCCATTTTCCTGCCTGTTGTCAGCACCTCCAGCTCCCTGGCACCAGCACTGCTGATTTTAGCACAGCTCTTGCAGTGGCACGTGTGGGTTGTTGTCTGTTTAAATCCACATCCTGCAGCCAGAAGATGTTGTGGTTTTTTTTTTTTCAATATTTGCATTAAAAGTGACCCAACGTGTGTGTATATGAACATATAAATAGGAGTGTTTTCTGCAGCACAGGCTGGTTGTGTTAAACCCCTGCCAGACCAGTAAGAGCAGCATGTGCCACCAGTCCAGGGACTGGTTTTTCCAATATTTCATCTCCTTGGAGAGGAAGAGAGTTTATCATGGAATCACAGAATGGATTGGGTTGGAAAAGCCCTCTGAGATCATCAAATCCAACCCTTGGTCCAACTCCAGTCCCTTTACCAGATCATGGCACTCAGTGCCACGGCCAAGCTCAGCTGAAAAACCTCCAGGGATGGGGAACCCACCCCCTCTCTGGGCAGCCCATTCCAATCCCTGAGCACTCTCTCTGCAAAGGATTTTTTCCAGATATCCAACCTAAACCACCCCTGGCAGAGCTTGAGCCCATCGTGCCCCCTTGTCCTATTGCTGAGTGCCTGGGAGAAGAGACCAACCCCCAGCTGGCCAGAACTTCCCTTCAGGCAGTTCCAGACAGTGCTGAGGTCACCTCTGAGCCTCCTCTTCTCCAGGCTGAACACCCCCAGCTCCCTCAGCCTCTCCCCACAGCACTTGTGCTCCAGTCCCTTCTCCAGCCTTGTTGCTCTTCTCACTTGGGTTGGAAGAGATCTCTGAGATCATCAATTCCAACCCTTGATCCAACCCCACTGTGATCACCAGCCCAGGGCACTCTGTGCCCTGGGCTGGTGATCACAGTGGGCTTGGATCAAGACATGGTGGATTCTCTGTCCCTGGAGGTGTTTCAGAGGACACTCAGTGCCAAATCCAGTCCCTTCTCCAGCCTCGTTGCTCTTCTCTGGCCCCGCTCCAGCCCCTCAATCTCTTGCCTCAACTGAGGGGCCCAGAACTGAACACAACACTCAAGGTGTGGCCTCCCCAAGGCAGAGTCCAGGGGAAGGGTCACTGCCCTGGGCCTGCTGCCCACGCTCCTTTGGATCCAGGCCAGGATCCCATTGGCCTTCTTGGCCACCTGGGCAAGCTTCACTTGACTTTCCAACCATGTGTTTACCTCCAAAACCAGCTTAATTTCCAGCTGTACATTTTCCCCTTTGGGTTTGCTGTGACAATCACAAGCAGGAGTGAAACCCTCTGTGCTCAGGAGTTCTCTGCTTCTCCCTTGCAAGGCTTTTCCATGCCCAGCTCCTGGGCTGGAAGGCTCAGACCACAACCAGCCCAGGGACAGTTTCCTGCCATTGTTCCATGGGACAAGCTCTGGCTCCCTCACAGGGGTTATCTGGGGCCACTGGTTTTTGCATCAGTTGCCTCTTTTCTCCTGGTTCCAGGGGACCATCTGTGTCCTGTTCCTGCTGCAATCCCGAGTCTGGAGGCTGGAAAACCTCAGTGGGATCGAAGGAGGTTTGCAACATCCCCTGAAAACAGATGGAACAGGGAAATTGTGTAAAGATCTGGCTCTATTGCCCCCAAGGGACATGTGGAGCTCTTTAAAAAAGACATTTATGCCACTGTGGTGGTGGAAGGGGCAGAGAAGGACAATTTTCACTCCAGATTCCTCTTTAGAGGGGCATGTTTGTTCCTTGGGGGTTTTCAGCACCAGGAACTACAGAAGTGGAGGGTATAAAAAACCCACTTCTGTTGTTTTCCATCTGTAGATTCCAGGGAAAACCAGTTCAAATCCACCACCCTGAGCTACATCATAAATCTCAGTGCAGAAATAGGGAGCCTGGACATTAATAATTAGGAGCTTGCACAACAACAAAGTGCTGGAATATTCCACAAACGACACAACATCTTGGCATGCAGCTGATGCTGTGCAGAGATCTCAGTGAAAGTTCTGTGCAGCCAAAGTGGAGAAGCTTTTCCTCTCATTTTTGCCTTTGGGAAGACAAGAAAATAGGAAGGAAAAAGCAAGTTGCATCCCCTAAGTGCTCACTGAGGCTCAAGAGTGGGGGTTTTAAGGTGCTCCCCTATTAGAAAGTTTTGTGTGTGCTGAGAGAAAATTATGCCAGATTTTTGTGCCAAATTTTCATGCCAAAATTTCCCTGCTTCCCACATCTTGCTCAGTTGGTTAAAAACTTGGTGTAATAATGCCAAGGTCATGGGTTCAATCCCCTCTGTGGGCCATTGACTTGATCCTTGTGTGTCCCTTCCAACTCAGAACAGTCTGGGATTCTGGGATTCTGTCTTGAAATCATTCCCATTCAGCCAAGCTGCTTTTCCCCATCAAATTCCACACACCAAAAGGGAGGATGTGCTGGGCTGTGACAGCAGTGCTGGTCCCCAGGGGTCTGTGTCCCCAAGGTTTGAGGGCTTTGGGCCATGAGATGACAAATGTAACTTCACAGTTGCTCATTCATGTTCCACCAAAGGTTTGTTTGAGATCTCACCAGCTCCTGTGTGAATATCCTTCACCTTGATTTTTTGGTTTATTTATTTATTTTTTAAATGCAGTTCTAAGTAATTGGAGGGCTGGGGATATTTTGAATAATTTGATCCACCTGGGAAATTATGACCTTGGATTTATTCAATCAAATATCATGAAGATGAAGAGGGGAAACAGCTGAGCTTGTCAGTCACAAGGAATTGTGTTGCAGCCTGGGCTCAAATCCATCACCTGGAATCAGGAGGTTCTGGCAGGATATTCTTCATTCATTAGCAAGAGGCATCACAGCAAGATCATTTAACTGTAATTCATCAATTTACCAGGCCACTCAATTAGGTGTGGGGTGGAGAGAGGATGAAGGGAATGATTCTCGCTGTTGTAACAAATCTTTGACCACCTGAGGACTCTTTTTGTTGCCCTTTGTTTTGTTGTGTTTCATGTTGCCCTGAAGGCCTTATTAATAGGCAAAAATAATCAAGGTGCCCAAAGAATTAAAGGTGCTAATGAGTCCCAGCTTTTGTTCTGCCTGGTTTGTCACTGACCTGGGCCTGACAGGAGGAGTGTGAACAGATCCTGGAGAATCTTGGCTGGTCACCTGTAAAAAATGACTGAAGTAAAACTTTGTGCAGCCTGGACCAAAGGGATGGGCTTTTACAGGCCCATCTGAGCTGTTTTTCCCGTGTCTGTGGTCTGACCCCACACTCTTTGGTGAGGCATTTTGGGAGTGTGGTGCAACCTCTGATCACAGAAACACAGAATGGATTGGGTTGGAAAAGCCCTCCGAGATCATCAAGTCCAACCCTTGATCCAACTCCAGTCCCTTTACCAGATCATGGCACTCAGTGCCACGGCCAAGCTCAGCTGAAAAACCTCCAGGGATGGGGAATCCACCCCCTCTCTGGGCAGCCCATTCCAATCCCTGAGCACTCTCTCTGCAAAGGATTTTTTCCTGATCTCCAACTTCAATTTCCCCTGGCAGAGCTTGAGCCCATCGTGCCCCCTTGTCCTATTGCTGAGTGCCTGGGAGAAGAGACCAACCCCCAGCTGGCCAGAACTTCCCTTCAGGCAGTTCCAGACAGTGCTGAGGTCACCTCTGAGCCTCCTCTTCTCCAGGCTGAACACCCCCAGCTCCCTCAGCCTCTCCCCACAGCACTTGTGCTCCACTTCCTTCTCCAGCCTCGTTGCTCTTCTCAGTTGCGTTGGAAGAGACCTCTGAGATCACCAAGTCCAACCCTTGATCCACTCTGTGCCATGGGCTGGTGATCACAGTAGGGTTGGATCAAGGCATGGTGGATTCTCTGTCCCTGGAGGTGTTTAAGGGGACACTCAGTGCCACATCCAGTCCCTTCTCCAGCCTCGTTGCTCTTCTCTGGCCCCGCTCCAGCCCCTCAATCTCTTGCCTCAACTGAGGGGCCCAGAACTGAACACAACACTCAAGGTGTGGCCTCCCCAAGGCAGAGTCCAGGGGAAGGGTCACTGCCCTGGGCCTGCTGGCCACGCTAGTTTGGATCCAGGCCAGGATCCCATTGGCCTTCTTGGCCACCTGGGCACACTGGTGGCTCCTGTTGAGCTTCCTGTCCCTCAGTCCCCCCAAGTCCCTCTGCCTGGCTGCTCTCCAGCCACTCTGTGCCCTCTCTGTTTCTTTATGATTGTTTTGTTTCAGGTATTTCCCTGTTCCCAAGCACATCCAAACCCTGAGTTTTCCCTGTTGGTCACTGCTTGGCATCTCTGCTCAGATCCACTTCAACGCTCCCTTGTTTTTCTCCCTTACAATCCAAACCCTTGTTGTCTTCCCACAAAACCAGCCCCAGTCTCATCCAGCCAAACCCAGTGTCTGTCTGTTTTCAGCAGCCCAGTAAGTTCTGAGGCTGCCAAGCCTGACAAGGAGATCCAGGGGTGCAAGGGTTGCATAAATTCATGGAAAACAGGCAGGCAGGCAGGAGGGACAGCCCAGGTACTGCAATCCCGAGTCTGGAGGCTGCAAAACCTCAGTGGGATGGAAGAAGGAGCCTTGAAACATCCCCTGAAAACAGATAGAACAGGGCAATTGTGCAAAGATCTGGCTCTATTGCCCCCAAGGGACACGTGGGGCTGTTTAAAAAAGACATTTATGCCACTGTGGTGGTGGAAGAGGCAGAGAAGGACAATTTTCACTCCAGATTCCTCTTTTGAGGTGCTTGTTTGTTCCTTGGGGGTTTTTCTGCACCAGGAACTACAGAAGGGGAGGGCATAAAAACCCAGTTCCTGCAGCTTGGCTGAGTGGATACCTGACATTCCCCATGAGGCAGAGAGATCATCCTGCTGTTTTGTCAGCCAGAGCCAGGGCTTTGTTGCCCTGGTAGAGCTCAGGCTCAGGGAAACCAATCTCCATTTGCAGTAAAACTGGTTTTTAGTTCAAGTGCAGTGTCAGTTTGGGCACAAGGAGCCCCCAGAGAGGTGGAGCTGCTTTTCTGCTTTCTGCAGAGCCACAGCAAAGACTTCAGTGAGTCCAAGCACTCCAGATCAGGAAACGTTTCCTCCTTTGTGGGTTCCTCTCATGTCCTATTGTTTTCTTTCAACAAAAGCAAAAGAAAGGGAGAATTCATTTGAATTTGCTGCTAAAATACCTCCAAGGAGATGAAGCAAATAGCAAGAGGAGTAGGTGGAGATTAAAAACATTCTTTCCCTTGTTGTTGTCCCTTGCCACACACATTAGACCTACACGTGGCCTGATCCCTTCTCCTTGTGCAACTAAATTGTAATGGAGACAATAGAAATTGGGATGAAAGAGAGAAAAAAGAGAAGGAGTCAGGTCTAGTCCTGCTTATCAGGACCGAGGGGGGGCCTGCCTGGTGCTCATGACAGATTTTTGCAGGGAAGATAAAGCATCAGGTTTGGAGGCAGGAAAATTGCTGGTGGGTACTTGAATGGCTCTGACTGCACAGAGTGAATTGGAGTCACAACAATTTCCCTAAAGCTCTGCAGATTAACATGAAAATACCAAGCAAGTCCAATCTTTGAATTTTTATCTGCTTCAGCTCAAATAGGGGCATTACAGAAGTGCCACCCATTTGAATCAATTGTGGCAGGGCTGGGTCTGGGCTCCTTGATAACGTTGTTGAGGTGCTTAGAAACTCAAGTGTGTTGGGTTTATTTTCCCTTTAGGAACTTATTCTTGTTTCTGGTGTTTCATTGAAGTGTGTTTTTAGTTGCAGTCTCCTCTGGAGATCTCTGCTGAGCAGAGCATTGGGAACAGAGATGCTCTGTATGTCTGTACCATCTTCCCTCCAAGAGTTTGCTGGGAAACTGAATTTGTGTTGTAGCCACAATAATAGTAAATATTAATAACTATTAATGTTTATAACTATTAATTTCTGGTAAATTTTAAGGTGATTTTATTCGTTGGAAGAAAAACAGATGGAGAGGAGAATTAGGAATTGTGATTTATTGATTGCCATTTACTGATTGTGATTTATTGATTGTCATTTACTGATTGTCATTTACTGATTGTGATTTATTGATTGTGATTTACTGATTGTCATTTACTGATTGTGATTTATTGATTGTCTTTTACTGATTGTCATTTACTGATTGTGATTTACTGATTGTCTTTTACTGATTGTGATTTTTCTTTGCTGGGTGCTATTTTTTGTCACTTTGTTAAACCAAAGTGCAAGTTTAGTGGCCAACACTTCCTGTTGATCTCCATCAGTGTTTCACCTGTTTTACTTCCTCTGCTGACTGTGCAGAGAAGGCAGAAAATGGGTCTTGAGAAGTAAACCCACTGGAAAAGTAATTTTAAATATGAAATTTTAGGTTTGAGGACAGGTGTTTTAGGTTGTGAAGGTCTCCTGCTGTCAAAGCAACACCAGGGCAGTTCCACTCAGTGTAGGGGCTGTGTCTGGGAGTCCTGAACTTCAACCCTGTGCTCAGCTGGTTTGGAAATTGCTTTTGAGGAGCTGTGGCCAATGACTTCACCTCTTTGCCTTTGTTCTCATCTTTATAAGCAGCTCCTGCACCTGAGGAGGTGGTTGGGAGGATCAGTCACTGGGTTTGCAGCTCTTTGAAGATGGCAAGTGGTGTGTGACAGCTCCATGTTTATTCATGGCCTGGCTTAATATGCTGGGAATATTTTACAGCTGAGTTCTGGTACTTCATTGATCTCCTCCAGCTGTGCCAGCTGCTGGCACCCAATTCCCTGGCCCATCATTCCTGATCCATGGGCTGGAGCAGGGAGCCTTCCCTCTCCTTCCTCCTCCAGCAAGTTCTGCTTCCATTGGCCCCCTGCCACAGCATATGCCAAGTTTAAATCTGGTTCTGTGTTTTTGGCTTCGTTCCTCTGAAATGTTTTCAATTTTCTTGGCTTTAACCGATCCCAGTGGCATCTTTTTATGATGTACTTTATTCTACTGCTTCAAGTGCAACAACACTCCTGAAGTTCAGCCTATTTTTAATTACAAAAAAAAGAAGAAAAAAGGCAGAGTGTAGTATAGTTCTGCCACTGGTGGGAGAAAGGAAGGATTTTTCCTCATCTTGAAATGTGATTGAGTTTAAAACTCGACTTATGTGGTGGTTTTAGTGGAACTTTGCTGTAATTGGAAGGGTAAATTATTGTTTGTTCGTGCTCTCCTGGGAGCCAGGACTGGTATTGATTACACACAAATATTGCCACATGTTGGATGAACTCAAAACTCCTCAGAGCTGGTGAATGAAGACTTGGGGAAGATCATTCTTTTACTGATGAGGGAGCTGAAGTGACTTCCCAAGGCTCAGACTGAGGTGATGTTTGCTGAGGACAGTTCCTGATCCATAGGATGCTCCAGGTCAGCTCCCCAACCACTCCAGCTGGAGGGATTTCATAGAATCACAGAATGGATTGGGTTGGAAAAGCCCTCCGAGATCATCAAGTCCAACCCTTGGTCCAACTCCAGTCCCTTTACCAGATCATGGCACTCAGTGCCACGGCCAAGCTCAGTTGAAAAACCTCCAGGGATGGGGAATCCACCCCCTCTCTGGGCAGCCCATTCCAATCCCTGAGCACTCTCTCTGCAAAGGATTTTTTTCTCATCTCCAACTTCAATTTCCCCTGGCAGAGCTTGAGCCCATCGTGCCCCCTTGTCCTATTGCTGAGTGCCTGGGAGAAGAGACCAACCCCCAGCTGGCCAGAACTTCCCTTCAGGCAGTTCCAGACAGTGCTGAGGTCACCTCTGAGCCTCCTCTTCTCCAGGCTGAACACCCCCAGCTCCCTCAGCCTCTCCCCACAGCACTTGTGCTCCAGTCCCTTCTCCAGCCTCGTTGCTCTTCTCACTTGGGTTGGAAGAGACCTCTGAGATCATCAGTTCCAACCCTTGATCCAACCCCACTGTGATCACCAGCCCAGGGCACTCAGTGCCCTGGGCTGGTGATCACAGTGGGGTTGGATCAAGACAGGGTGGATTCTCTGTCCCTGGAGGTGTTTAAGGGGACACTCAGTGCCACATCCAGTCCCTTCTCCAGCCTCGTTGCTCTTCTCTGGCCCCGCTCCAGCCCCTCAATCTCTTGCCTCAACTGAGGGGCCCAGAACTGAACACAACACTCCAGGTGTGGCCTCCCCAAGGCAGAGTCCAGGGGAAGGGTCACTGCCCTGGGCCTGCTGGCCACGCTCCTTTGGATCCAGGCCAGGATCCCCTTGGCCTTCTTGGCCACCTGGGCACACTGGTGGCTCCTGTTTATTGTCCACTTTGCCCCTCTCCTTGACTCTGTTTGGCTGCACTTTCACACAAAAAGCCTCTCTGGTTCTGGGGCTGGTGGGGTTTCAGACTGACCTGTGGGTGTGAATCCCTCTGTTTCTGCAGAGTTTGTGTGTGTGGATTCATGGAGAGGGAGAGGAGGGATGGGAGGAGCACAGGGAGTGTGCCTGGGGTTGTGGGAGTGTCCTCTCTTTCCCAGGGGGGTTAATAATGTGTTTAATGAAGTAGTTTTTGCCACTTTTCCTTTGACTGAGCAGCTCTTCCTTTGCATGAGAATAGAACTTAATGTTGTTTCAAGTTCTGAGCACCTGAAGAGGTGCTGAATAGAGAGAAATTGGTTCTATTTATAGGCTGCACAATCCCTTTGTACAATAAACCAGTTTGTTTTAATTTAAACTATGTATTCAGCACATTTACCTTTATTTTATTTAACTACAAGCCTGACAGGCCTTTTTCCTGCATTCTAATTGTTTTCTAAATTTGTGACATAAACCCTAAGTGCAATTAAAAAGTCAGGCTAGTCATTAAGAAACTTCATTTTTGACAACAAATGTGTTGACTTGCATAGTTTGTTAATTTTTACAAATGCCCAGCTGTAAAAATAGAACAGCTTTGCAGCTCAGGCAAAGGTCTGATTTGTGGAGAAATAAACCTGTGTTGTTCTCCACCAGCAAAAATCAGCCTTTGATTAAGAAAAAGAGAAAAAAACCCGCAAGAGATGCAAAGTAAGAGAGATGAAATCAATCAGAATTGAAGCATTTTGCTGTGTTTTGCATCAATAAATTCTGTATTCATGGGAGGAAAGGGGGGATTGTTGAGGAAGGATTGGCAGACAGGTTAGCAATAGTGTTCCTCAAGGACTGGCATCAAGAGCAGTGTTAATCAAGGTATTAATTAATGACAGAGCAGAAATTATTGGATTTGGAGGTGCCATCAGAAGAGGAAAACCAGGAGATCCCTGGAGAAGAATGACTGACTTTAGACTGTTTGTCTGTGAGCAAATGTGAGTCCTTTTAGTGCAAACCCTGATGGGAAGTTGAGGTTTGGTGTGGGAATTGGAACGTGTTAATCAATCCTGGGATAATTCTGATGTCCTGGTGATGAAGATACACACCAGGGTCACATTGGTCAACAATTTCCAGGAGTGACAAGAAAGTGCAACTCTGCAACAGGTTTTAGGGCTGAGGCATTGCTTAAAATGCACTCTGCATTCCTTGTCCACGGGATAAAGATGGATTGGAGCTGTAAGAGGTGCAGGGCGGGGTGTCTGCTACAAATGATCTGGGAATCTGGTTCCCAAAATGATTAAAGGAGCTTGGATGGGAAGGTGGTGACAAAAAAAGGCAGAGAAAAATGATATCCTTTCTCTATAAATACACTGGTGTAAATAGCAGAGAGGGAGAGAAGAGTTATTTCAGTTAAATGACAAATCTGGCAGGAGAACAAAAGGCTCTGAGAAAGTTGAGGCTGGAAAAGAGCAGAAGAGACTCAGACTAAGGGAGGTGCTTGAAAAGCCTTGTAATGGGAATTGTGTAAAGGGCTAAAAACCTGATTGCTGTGGAGATGGAGCCTGATAAATGTATAAATGGGATTATGCAACGTGATTGACTCGGTATTAAGGGATCAGACTCCGGATTTCCGGTCCTGTGCTTTGGCAAATACACTGAAGAGTCCTGCAGGTAGGAAAGAAAAACACAGAAGGCTTTATTTTAAGGAATATTTTCATTATGGTTCAGCTTGGAGTGTGTTTCTGTTTCTAATGCACTAAGAACTGAATTGAGAAGGGAGGAAATATCCTCCTGCACCAGGAAAAGCAGCAGCTGGCACCTGTTTCCCTGCTTTAGTGGTGGGGTTTGGCAACAGGCCTGCACTACTCAGATAGATACTTTTTAAATGTTAAAGCCTTTTGGTACATTTGCAGCAAAGTCAGGCCTTGGAATAGATTGTGCTCAGAAGGCTGACAATTATTTGTTATTATTTACCTTTGTAATGATGCTCTTTACAAAAGCTGCAGCACTTAAAGCACGCCAGAGTTTATTATCGATCTCGGTGTTCTCGTTATTGATCCCCATTTCCCCCCTTTACAAATAGTCCCTGGATTCCTTGTTGCATTGCTAAAATCCCAATAAATAAGCCCAGCTGCCTTTTTGGCAGAAGACAGCAGTTATTTTATCAAAGGCAGGTGCCAAGGTGTTTTAGCACAGCGTAACTTTGATCTCAAGGGGCACTTTACACTTGGTATTTCCAGGCCTTTTATGTTTTGATTCATCCTCTCGATTCAAGCCTTGGCTGTGATCAATGGCTGGGCCTTCCCTCCCTCCTGCAGCAGAGATGTTGGGTGTGATTCCAGAGGGATGCTGGCTGGAGTTGGTTGGTTTTGATGGGGTGCAGGAGAACCTCAGATGCACATTGGCAGATTCTAAAGAATGAGGAGGTTCATTCCAGCACTTTGAAGCTGTAATTATGAAGGTTTCTGAGTTTTAGTTGAGGGACTGTGTGGATCTCTTGGAAATCTTTGCTGCAGGCTTGACATTTTGGCAGCCTGGAAGAGTGAGAAGCAGCTCATTTGGCTTTTCCCTGGCTGGGGGGATTCAGGCAGGTTTTCATAGAATCATAGACTGGATTGGGTTGGAAAAGCCCTCCGAGATCATCAAGCCCAACCCTTGGTCCAACTCCAGTCCCTTTACCAGATCATGGCACTCAGTGCCACGGCCAAGCTCAGCTGAAAAACCTCCAGGGATGGGGAATCCACCCCCTCTCTGGGCAGCCCATTCCAATCCCTGAGCACTCTCTCTGCAAAGGATTTTTTTCTGCTCTCCAACTTCAATTTCCCCTGGCAGAGCTTGAGCCCATCGTGCCCCCTTGTCCTATTGCTGAGTGCCTGGGAGAAGAGACCAACCCCCAGCTGGCCAGAACTTCCCTTCAGGCAGTTCCAGACAGTGCTGAGGTCACCTCTGAGCCTCCTCTTCTCCAGGCTAAACACCCCCAGCTCCCTCAGCCTCTCCCCACAGCACTTGTGCTCCAGTCCCTTCTCCAGCCTCGTTGCTCTTCTCTGGCCCCGCTCCAGCCCCTCAATCTCTTGCCTCAACTGAGGGGCCCAGAACTGAACACAACACTCAAGGTGTGGGCTCCCCAAGGCAGAGTCCAGGGGAAGGGTCACTGCCCTGGGCCTGCTGGCCACACTACTTTGGATCCAGGCCAGGATCCCATTGGCCTTCTTGGCCACCTGGGCACACTGGTGGCTCATGTTGAGCTTCTCCTTTCTTGGAGCCCACCCTGCCTTCACCCTGACGTTCTACATTCTCCTCATAACTCAAAGGCCTCAGCTGTATCAGAATAATGTGGCAGCAGGGTCAGGGAAGTGACTCTTGCCCTGTACTCAGCACTGGTGAGGTCACACCTTGAGTGCTGTGTCCAGTTCTGGGCCACTCAGTTCAAGAAGGACCCGGAGGGGCTGGAGCGTGTGCAGGGCAGGGAATGGAGCTGGGAAGGGGCTGGAGCTCCAGGAGGGGCTGAGGGGGCTGGGGGGGCTCAGCCTGGAGAAAAGGAGGCTCAGGGGGGACCTTCTGGCTCTGCAATCCCTGGTGGATCCAGGGGAGGGTTGGGCTCTGCCCCAGGGAACAGGGACAGGAGGAGAGGACACAGTCGGTAGAGGTTCAGGTTGGACACAGGAGGAATTCCTTCACAGAGAGGGTGGTCAGGCATTGGAAGGGCTGCCCAGGGAGGTTTGGAGTCCCCACCCCTGGAGGTGCCCAAGGAAAGGCTGGATGTGGCACTCAGTGCTCTGGGCTGGGGACAAGGTGGGCATTGGACACAGGGTGGGCTCGATGGGCTGGGAGGGCCTTTCCAGCCTCAGTGATTCTGTGATCTCTCTTCAGTCTGGGGGCTTGACCATAACCATCTCCAACCTCCAGCATGTTCTCACTGCTTCCCATGTGTGCTTTTATTCACTTTCTCTATCCAGGATGCAAATAGCAGATGGTTTTTCCTGTTTGCTTTCAAGGTCCTCTCATTGGAGCCTTTCACCTTCTCCAGTTCACTTAATAACCTCAACTTTCCTTTTTGGAACTGAAAACATTGCAGAGCTGCTTTTACATTGGTTAAACCAAATCAATTTGTGGGAAATAGGCTCGAGTTGAGTGATCACAAGCAGCTTTTATTACAACACCCTCACAATTTGCCCAAGTCTCCAGCAGAATCACCTCTGGTTTGCTCAGTGCCCACTTTGTGTAGAGGTCAGTCGGTGATTCCATCCCAGACTTACTGTTGGTATTTGTTCTTCCTTCTGTATCTGGAATTTAAGGCTCCCTAATCAGCCAATTCCTGGGAGTATTTCTTTCTCTCTCTAGGCATTTTTACAAGCTTTCTGCACACATCCAAATCCAGTGGTGGGGTCTCCAGTGGACCTCTGAGACAATCCCAGCAGACAGAGAACCTTTTCCAGTCTTTTCCCAGAGCGACCGTTCTCTGCCTGCCATCGCTTTGGATTCCCAGCAAACACGGGTGACTCACTCAGCTCCCAGAAAGAACAAATCCTCTGGGCTTTGTCCCAGAGGATTATTTACAGAGAGTTTTGGGGGTGGATTTGGGGTGACCATGGGTACTGTGCATGCTCAGATCTGACTTTGCTGGGGGCTCTGAGGGTGGTTTTTTCCCTTCCCCACCTGCCTACACATTTCCCAGCTGCCTTCACTACATGATGATGATAATTCCTACCAGATTGTTTTCCTGACAGGCAAGAATTATCCCTGGTTTACATTGTGGTAACTGAACCCGGGGACAAATGGAACAGCTGGCTTAGGCACAGGTCTGTGTGAGGAGCAGAGCCTGCACTCCCTGAGTCTTGTGTTGTCTTTTCAAGCACTCCCAGCAGCCTGGCAGGTTGTCAAGGCCCCTCAGATGGTGTGGGCTCGAGGCTGAAGTGCTGGAGAGCCTCGAGTCTGGTAGGCTGGAGCAGCAAAGGACATGCTGAAAAGGCTGCTTTGCTACATTACCCAACTGCAGTCACTTCTAATTCAACTTCAGAAGGCTTAATTAACAAAAAAACAAACAAAAAAAAGTGCTTTAGGTAGACAAGAGTGTAATGCCCAAGCTGTGCTGCAGTTACAGCGTGGAGGTGCTTGGGGATTGGGATAAATACAAGTGAAATGATTGGTTTTCTTAACTCCTGTTATAGTTCAAATGATGGAATATTTAGTGGAATAGAATAAGCTGTTGCCTGCCAGCTCTTTCATACCAGTGGTTACCAGATGTGTCTGTGTTTAGAACCTTGCCATCTGTTCCAGGGTGGAATTTGGGGATAGTCTTGGTGTTTGGATGTGTCTTCTTCCCTGGGTATCTCTGGAAAACTTCAAAGCTTGTGCTTTGAGATGAAGGGGGAGCATGTTTAGCTGTAATACTCCAGGAATTCCTGGGAATTTTACAGAAGTGCAGCTGGCTCCTCAGTGCAGCAGGGCCTGGAGGGGGAAGGAGCCTTAAGTAGGGCTGGTATTTTGTGCCATTTCTCAGCCTTTTGCCAAGATCCACTCTGAGTTTTCCTTGGCTGTCACCAGCTGGGCTGCTCCTTCCTGCTTTGGATTGTGTCTTTCTGAAGAATCACAGAAATTTCCAAGAGTATTGCAGTGTGAGGTCTCTGAATGGGATTTTTTTAAATTATTTCTGTAGATAAAATTTATTTAGATCATTTCTTTTGGTGCTGGTTTGGTGTAGAATTGCTGTAGACAGAGTGAGAAGGAAACCTGCTCTGCCTTTACCTGCTCACACCACATGGAGCTCCACCAAAGCCAGGAGTGACCCTTCCTACTGAAATTCATTTGCTGGTCATTTTAGGGATGGGGAAAATCATATTTTGGTCAACAAACTGCTTGTGAAAAATATTCCCCCAGTGCTAAAACCAGCCATTTGTTGCTAATGAACTGGGGCATACTGGGAAAGGAGGGAAAGCTCCATGTTGTCTCTACCCACCCAGTATCTCCTGGTTTATTTGTCACCACTGCCCTGATCTCTCATAACTGGCTTCCATGTTGCTGAAATATGAAAATTATCCTTTCTGGGCATTGTGGTTCTTGTGAAGAAAAGAACAAGGTGTGGTTGGGTATGGTTTTATAAACAAAGCATGATGGCAGGGGATGGAAAGAGATGATCTTTAAGGTCCCTTCCAACCCAAAACCATTCCTGTGGTAATACAGTAATTTAATTAATTTTCCCAGAATGTTTTTAGTCAGACACCTGGTGGAGCAACTCAACATGCTCCAACAGTGATCCATAATATTCCACCTTGCACGAAACCTTCTACCCCATTTCTTGCCTCGAGATTTTTCTTTACATATCCAGGTAAAATGAAAACACCTAATTGTGTCCTCATTAGGAAGGGAACAGGAATTTCTTTCCCTCACCCCATTTAACCACCAGGCAGTGTCCTCAGCATCTTGCCAAAAGCTTCCACTGCTTTTATAGACTTATTTTCTTCCTTTTGGATCCAAAGCAGAATTAGGATTTGGGAGGGAAAGGCCTTTATGTCTCTGTGTCCATTCCTATGGTACTTTTTCCTTTCCCACTTGCCCCTGAGTGTTTCATTTCATGTTCCAGCCCTTGCTCTGCTTTATGGCCAGCAGTGGGGGTGTTGTTACAACACTCCTTGTGTCTTCAAAAGTGCTTTATTTAACTGTCCTGAGATGCCTTCACCTACCCCTGAAATGCAGCTACTGAAGCTGCACAGCCTGGCAGCTGCTCCAGCAGCAGGAGCACCACCAGGCCTCTGCTTTTAAGGCATAAAGGAAGGAAGGAGAGGAAAAAAAATAATTCCATATCCATTAAAAAACTGCAGGGAGAATGTAAATTGTCAGAATGTAATTACCTCAACTGGAGCTTGGCCAGCATTCCAGATGAACATTTCCTCTTGGAGCGTGCCGTGGGATACCTGATGGCCAAAAGAAGTTGGAGTCTCAGCAGGATTAAAAATTGAGATTTGCTGTGTAGTTTTCAGTGGTGGCTGAGAGATGTAGATAATCTATTTAGCACCTACAGCACCCTGGGGCTGAAAAGTGGTTGAATCCTCTGAAATCCTCTGAGGTTAATCCGAAAACATTCCGTGGAACTTGGAAAACCCACAGATGGTCCTGCCCCTGGAACTGTCTCCTGTGGAAGGGAGGAGAAGGAGGTTAAAAAAGATGTACCAAAAGGATTGCAGCAGGGAAAAGATGGAAGCTCGGGGTCCTCCACCAAGATTGTTCCATGTTTTTCTGGGGTTTATTTCAGGCCATGGAAGTGTGCCATGGAAATGTGCATTAGCTGGCTCTGAACCTGCTTTAATACCTGCCTGAAATGACTCAGTGTGATTTGGAGCAGATTGGAGGCACCAGGATGCAGGACATGCTTAAGAGGAAATTGGATGAGGAACAGGGAAAGAGGGAAATAGGAAACCTTTCTGAGCAGAGAGGAGACAGACACAGAGGTGTGATGGCATTTGCTGTGTTCAGTTGCAGCTGCCAACTGTGGAGATACTTAAAAATGTAACAAAAGGGAGATTCCCAGCATGGAATAATAAAGAGGTTTCTAAAGAAGGGGTTCTGTGAGCAGAATCCCAGAATGGTTTGGGTTGGAAAGGACCTCAAAGCTCATCTCATTCCCACCCCCTGCCATGGGCAGGGACACCTCCCACTGTCTCAGGGAATCCAGCCTGGCCTTGGACACTCCCAGGGATCCAGGACAGCCACAGCTTCTCTGGGAATTCCAGCCCAGCCCCTCCCCACCCTCCCAGCCAGCAATTCCTTCCCAATATCCCCTTTCCCAGCCCTGCCCTCTGGCACTGGGAAGCCATTCCCTGTGTCCTGTCCCTCCAGCCCTTGGCCCCAGTCCCTCTCCAGCTCTCCTGGAGCCCCTTCAGGCTCTGCAAGGGCCTCCAAGATCTCCCTGGATCCTTCTCCTCTCCAGGCTGGACACCCCCAGCTCTCCCAGCCTGGCTCCAGAGCTGCCATTGGATCCATGCCCAGCCCAGCTCCCAGCTGGGAAGGACTTCAGGGAACAAGGGGCTTCTCTGGGAATCTTGGCACTCAGGGAAGGGTCTCCCTTCCCCTTTGCTCCCATTTACATCCCCAGATTCCATAAAAATCCCTCTGAATGGATTCTGAGGGTCTTTATCACAGAATCCTGGAATGATTTTATTAGGAAGGGACTTAAAGCTCATCTCATTCCATGGGCAGGGACACCTCCCACCATCCCAGGTTGCTCCAACCTGGCCTTGGACACTCCCAGGGCTGGAGCAGCCACAGCTTCTCTGGGAATTCCAGCCCAGCCCCTCCCCACCCTCACAGGGAAGAATTTCTTCCTAAAGGTCGAACAGAAGGGGCAAGACTCGAACTGCTTTTTAGCTGGCTCTGTGTTGCACCTGCACCATTCCATACAGCAGGACTGGTATTTTTAGACCTCCACTGCTCTGTCAAATTCAACTAAAAGGCACTGCAGAGTTTTAAAAGTCTTTAACAGGACTGGCACTATGCACTGAGTCTGCTGCTCTGGGAAAACAGGATGAGAAGGAGTAGGAGTGAAAGACTTCTCCTTGCCAGGAAGGAACCAGGCAGCTTTCTCTGAAACTTATTTTCTTCTTTAAAGTATTATTCATCATAGGTTATAGACATCTTAGGTTGTGTGTGTACTGTATATGAAAAAAAAAGCAAAAGCCCAGGTAGCAGGAAAGGTGGGAAATGAGGATATCTCTGTTTTTCTGATGGGATGCACAGAAGGCAGCAGAGTGGTGGGTTTTTCCCTTGGTGAAAGGGAAGCTGAGAACTCCCCTTTAACACTGCTCTGCTGTTAGAGGAAGAAGGGTGAGCACACAGAGAAGGGGATTAAATCTGAAGGTGTCTTTGCCAATATAATCTGTAACAGCCTTGATAGCACTTTCTGAGAGAGAGACTTGCCAGACCAGCTGCTGATCCTGACAGCTCGTTCTCCTTAGGGAGCTGGGAGAAGAATCCTTCTCTCAGGTTGTGTCCTAAGTGCCTGTTCTCTGCTGCTATTTCTTCCTCAGTGAGGTCTGGAAGGGAATTACTGTCTCCCTGTTTTCCTGCTGCAGAGCTGCAGGTAGCTCAGGCTGGAACACCAAACCCCGAGCCAGAGTGGGAACAGATGTGTGTGGTAGGACAGTGTGGGTGTGCTCAGTGATGTTAATTTTGTCTTCATACTCTGTGATGCAGCCATGGGCCCTTCTTTTCTTTTCTCTTTTCTCCCTTTTTTTCCTTTTTCCTTTTTCCTTTTTCCTTTCCTTTCCTTTCCTTTCCTTTCCTTTCCTTTCCTTTCCTTTCCTTTCCTTTCCTTTCCTTTCCTTTCCTTTCCTTTCCTTTCCTTTCCTTTCCTTTCCTTTCCTTTCCCTTTTCCTATCCCTTTTTCTTCCCTTTTTCTTCCCTTTTTCTTCCCTTTCCCTTTCTCTTTTCCTTTTCCTTTCCTTTTTCCTTTTTTTCCCTTTTCCCTTTCCCTTTCTTCCCTTTCCCTTTTATCCCTTTCCCTTTTTTCCCCTTTCCCTTTCCCTTTCCCTTTTCCCCTTTCCCTTTTCCCCTTTCCCTTTTTCCCTTTCCCTTTCCCTTTCCCTTTTTCCCTTTCCTTTTTTTCCCTTTTCCTTTCCCTTTTTCCCCTTTCCCTTTCCCTTTCCCTTTCCCTTTTCCCCATTTCCCTTTCCCTTTCCCTTTTTCCCTTTCCCTTTCTCTTTCCCTTTTTCCCTTTCCCTTTTCCCTTTTCCCCTTTCCCTTTTTCCCTTTCCTCTTTCCCTTTTCCCTTTCCCTTTCCCTTTCCCTTTCCCTTTCCCTTTCCCTTTCCCTTTTCCCCTTTCCCTTTTCCCCTTTCCCTTTTCCCTTTCCCTTTCCCTTTCCCTTTCCCTTTCCCTTTCCCTTTCCCTTTCCCTTTTTCCCTTTCCCTTTTTCCCTTTCCCTTTTTCCCTTTTTCCCCTTTCCCTTTCCTTTTCCCTTTCCCTTTCCCTTTCCCTTTCCCTTTCCCTTTCCCTTTCCCTTTCCCTTTCCCTTTCCCTTTCCCTTTCCCTTTCCCTTTTTCCCTTTCCCTTTTTCCCTTTCCCTTTTTCCCTTTCCCTTTCCCTTTCCTTTTTTCCTTTTCCCTTTCCCTTTCCCTTTCCCTTTCCCTTCCCCTTTCCCTTTCCCTTTCCCTTTCCCTTTCCCTTTCCCCTTTCCCTTTCCCTTCCCCTTTCCCTTTCCTTTTCCCTTTCCCTTTTTCCCTGAAAATACAGACTTGTATTGTTTCTCAGAGCCTTCCAACCTGCAGTACCCACTCCTGCCCTTCAGAACAGCACGTTCCCTGCAAGGGGAATTGGATTTTGTATTATTTTTCAAAGGGTAGACCTGTGCCCCTGGCTGACTTTTCATCTCAGAATAAGAGTTGGCTTCTCCTTGCGTTCCCCACACGTGTGTAAATGACTGTTAAAAAGTGCAGAGAGACGGAAAAGTGTTTTTTTTTGGCCGCTTTGAAGCGCTCATGTTTTATTAAAGATGAGATTCTTGGAGCTTTGTGGCCAGAAAACACACCACCCTCCCTGCTCCTGGAGATAAAACCCTGTTTCTCCCTGTGAAAAACTCTCTAATTCGCCCAAAGTTGTCAGTCTGTGTGTTTTGGGGTGGGATTTGGTTCCCATGGATACACAAATGCCTTTCATGGAGCCCCTGTAATATAAAATTAAACTGCACAAACAGAGGATTGAACCTCTTTGACGTGGTTTTGTTGTGAGAAGCTGTCAGCACCATTATTTGCCCCTTTTTTTATCCCTTTTATTTCACTATTGCTTTTTTTTTTTTTTTTGCTTTTGCTTCAGTCACCATCTGTTACATGATATGTTTGGTATTTGTCACCGATTTTGTCGCTGATGCTGTGACTTAACAACGTAACCACTGCTAACATGTAACACACTTAATATTTTAAGATACTGTGTTCAGAATAAGTGGTAATTGGTGCCATTTACCAAAACCCTCCAGGTTGGATCTGGGTGTTCTTGTGCAACAAACTCCAAGCCATTGGGGTATTTTATTACCTGAGGATCAGATTCCCACAAGCTCTGGAGACTTTTGGGGGACTCACAGTGCTCTGTGGCCAGAGTGAGCTCCATGGGAGGCTTTGGGGGACACACACTGAGCTCTATGGAGGTTTTTGGGGGACTTGCAGCGCTCTGTGGCCACACTGAGCTCCATGGGAGGCTTTGGGGGACACACACTGAGCTCTATGGAGGTTTTTGGGGGACTTGCAGCGCTCTGTGGCCAGACTGAGCTCCATGGGGGGTTTGGGGGACACACTGAGTTCCATGGGGGTTTTGGGGGACACACAGCGCTCTGCGGCCACACTGAGCTCCATGGGAGGCTTTGGGGGACACACACTGAGCTCCATGGGGGGTTTTGGGGAACACACAGTGCTCTGTGGCCAGACTGAGCTCCATGGGGGTTTTGGGGGGACTCACACTGAGCTCCATGGGGGTTTTGGGGGACACACAGCGCTCTGTGGCCACACTGAGCTCCATGGGGGGTTTGGGGGACACACACTGAGCTCTATGGGGGTTTTGGGGGGACTTGCAGCGCTCTGTGGCCACACTGAGCTCCATGGGAGGTTTTGGGGGACACACAGGACTCTGTGGCCACACTGAGCTCCATGGGGGTTTTTGGAGGACACACAGTGCTCTGCGGCCACACTGAGCTCCATGGGGGTTTTAGGGGGACTCACAGTGAGCTCCATGGGGGTTTTGGGGGACACACAGTGCTGTGTGGCCACACTGAGCTCCATGGGGGTTTTTGGGGGACACACAGCACTGTGTGGCCACACTGAGCTCCATGGGGGTTTTGGGGGACACACTGAGCTCCATGGGGGTTTTGGGGGACACACAGTGCTCTGTGGCCACACTGAGCTCCATGGGGGTTTTGGGGGACACACTGAGCTCCATGGGGGTTTTGGGGGACACACAGTGCTCTGTGGCCACACTGAGCTCCATGGGAATTTTTGGGGGACACACAGAGCTTTGTGGCCAGACTGAGCTCCATGGGAGGTTTTGGGGGACACACAGGACTCTGTGGCCACACTGAGCTCCATGGGGGTTTTTGGAGGACACACAGTGCTCTGCGGCCAGACTGAGCTCCATGGGGGTTTTAGGGGGACTCACAGTGAGCTCCATGGGGGTTTTAGGGAACACACAGTGCTCTGCGGCCACACTGAGCTCCATGGGAGGCTTTGGGGGACACACACTGAGCTCTCTGGGGGTTTTGGGGGGACTTGCAGTGCTCTGTGGGCAGACTGAGCTCCATGGGGGTTTTTGGGGGACTCACAGTGCTCTGTGGCCAGACGGAGCTCCATGGGGGTTTTTGGGGGACACACAACACTCTGTGGCCACACTGAGCTCCATGGGGGTTTGGGGGGAGGCTCACAGCGCTCTGTGGCCACACTGAGCTCCCTGGGGTTTTGGGGGGACTCACACTGAGCTCCATGGGGGTTTTGGGGGACACACTGAGCTCCATGGGGGTTTTGGGGGGACACACAGCGCTCTGTGGCCACACTGAGCTCCATGGGAATTTTTGGGGGACACACAGAGCTTTGTGGCCAGACTGAGCTCCATGGGAGGTTTTGGGGGAACACACAGGACTCTGTGGCCAGACTGAGCTCCATGGGAGGTTTTGGGGGGACTCACAGGGCTCACAGACGGAGCTCCATGGGGGTTTTGGGGGACACACAGTGCTCTGTGGCCAGACTGAGCTCCATGGGGGTTTTGGGGGGCTCACAGTGCTCTGTGGCCAGACTGAGCTCCATGGGAGGTTTTTGGGGGACACACAGCGCTCTGTGGCTACACTGAGCTCTATGGGAGTTTTGTGGGGGGACTCACAGCACTCTGTGGCCACACTGAGCTCCATGGGGGCACCCTTGTGGCATGTTTGGAAGACACGCAGGCATGCGCAGCCGCAGGGCTGGGCTGTGGCCGCCCCTCCGAGGCGGCCTCGAGCGGTGACAACATGGCGGCTTCTCCGTGAGGGGCTGGGGGGGGTGAGGGACAGCGCGCCTTTTAGGCGGGAAAAGCGCCTCGGCGCAGCGCGCGTGCGCAGTGGCGGCACCCGAGCGGGGCGAGCTTCGGCTCTTTTCGGAAGGCGACTGTCTCCCCCCACCTCAGCCCTTCGGGAATCTCCGTCCCCACTTCGGGAATCTCCGTTCCCACTTCGGTAATCTCCGTTCCCGTTCGGTTGTCTCCGCCACCCTTCGGTTATCTCCGCCCTCGCTTCGTCAACCTTCGCCCTCACTTCGGCTATCTCCGCCCCCGCTTCGTTAAGTTCCGCCACCGCTTCGGCAGCTTCCGCCGGTTCGGTCGGAAATGGCCGAAGACGTGCGAGACCCAGCGGTTTAAGGGGAGAAGACCGGCCGGCTTCTCGGAACAAACCATCTGTGTCCGGCGCGGAGGGGGGGGAGCAGGGGAGGGCGGACGGAGCGGTAAGGCAAGGCAGCGGCTATGGCTCCCCCCCCAGCCCCTCGCGGCTCCGCCGGGAGGGCGAACTGAGGGCGCCGAGAGGTAAGGGCGGACCGTGCCATGGACGGGGAGAGGCGGAGGGAGGGGGGGAGAGCGGTAACACCCCCCCCGGCACCCCCCTCCTGCGGCAGCCCGTGGGGCCGGGTGGGTGGCGGGAGTGGTACAGTCCGAGGGAAGCCCCCCTGAGGCGGGCGGGGCGGGGGGGGCAACGACCCTGAGGGCTGGGGAGGCTGTGAGGGGGTCCCTGAGGACTGGGGGGGGGTCTATGAGCGGGGCCCTGAGGGGTCTCTGAGAGCTGTGGGAGGGATTGTGAGGGGGTCCCTGAGGGCTGTGAGGGGATCCCTGAAGGCTGAGGGGGCTGTGAGGGGGTCCCTGAGGGCTGTGAGTGGGCGCTGAGGGGGTCCCTGAGGGCTGTGAGGGGGTCTCTGAGGGCTGGGGGGCTGTAAGCGGGTCCCTGAGGGCTGTGAGTGGGCGCTGAGGGGGTCCCTGAGGGCTGTGAGGGGTCTCAGGGCTGAAGGGGCTGTGAGGGGGTCCCTGAGGGCTATGAGGGGGTCCCTGAGGGCTGAGGGGGCTGTGAGGGGGTCTCTGATGGCTGGGGGCATCTATGAGGGGGTTCCTCAGGGCTGGGGAGGTCTGTGAGGGGGTCCCTCCCAGTGTGAGAGATGGTGTGTGGGTTGAACAGAGCGAGGGATGTTGTGGAGGAGGGTGGGGGGTCTCTGCAAGGCTGGGGGGGCTGCAAAGAGGAGAGGGTCCCCACAAGGCTGGGGGAATCCTCAGGGCTGGGAGGGCTATGAGTGGGTCCTTCCCAGCATGAGGGGTGTTGTGGGGTTCCAGAGTGAGGAACCCTGTGTGTAAGAGGGTCCCCACGAGGCTGAGGGGGCTGAGAGACATTTTGGGGTCTCCGAGAACAAGGGACACTGGAGGAGTCCCCCAAGTGCTGAGGAGGCTGAGAGGTGTTGTGGGGGTCTCTCACAGAGCAAGGGACACTGTGGAGGGGCTGAGAGGCGCTGTGGGAGTCTCTCACAGAATGAGGGACACTGTGGAGGGGTCCCCCCAGGGCTGAGTGGGCTGAGAGGTGCTGTGGGGGTCTCTCACAGAGCGAGGGACACTGTGAGGGGGTCCCCCTAGGGTTGAGAGTCTCTGTGGGGGTCTCTCACAGAGTGAGAGACACTGTGGAGGGACTGAGAGGCACTGTGGGGGTCTCTCACAGAGCAAGGGATACTGTGGAGATGTCCCCCCAGGGCTGAGTGGGCTGAGAGGCGCTGTGGGGGTCTCTCACAGAGTGAGGGACACTGAGGAGGGGCTGAGAATCTCTGTGGGGGTCTCTCACAGAGCAGGGGACACTGGAGGGGCTGAGAGGTGCTGTGGGGGTCTCTCACAGAGTGAGGGACACTGAGGAGGGGCTGAGAGTCTCTGTGGGGGTCTCTCCCAGAGCAAGGGACACTGTGGAGGGGCTCAGAGGCACTGTGGAGGTCTCTCACAAAGCGAGGGATACTGTGGAGGGGCTGAGAGGTGCTGTGAGGGTCTCACACAGTGAGGGACACTGTGGAGGGGCTGAGAGGTGCTGTGAGGGTCTCACACAGTGAGGGACATTGTGGAGGGGCTGAGAGGTGTTGTGGGTGTCTCTCACAGAATGAGGGACACTGAGGAGGGGCTGAGAGTCTCTGTGGGGGTCTCTCACAGAGCAGGGGACACTGTGAGGGGGTCCCCCCAGGGTTGAGAGTCTCTGTGGGGGTCTCTCACAGAGTGAGGGACACTGTGGAGGGGCTGAGAGGCACTGTGGGGGTCTCTCACAGAATGAGGGACACTGTGGAGGGGTCCCCCCCAGGGCTGGGGGTGCTGAGAGGTGCTGTGGGGGTCTCTCACGGAGCGAGGGACACTGGAGGGGTTCCTTTCAGGGCTGGGGACCCCTCTGGCAGGAAGGCTGTGATGGCCCCTGGTGCCCACGTGCTGCTGATGGGTTCCAGCCTCCCCACTTGCCCTCCCTCCTGCAGCCCCCAAGGGCCCCAGACCCTCCTGTCCCCCCTGCCTGTGGGTCCCCAGTGCTTTGGGGGGCTGTCCTGTGCCCCCTGGCCGGTGCAGCCCCTTCCCCGGGTCGTGGTCCTTGTGGTTCCTGCTGGGGCTTTGCCTTGCGAGGTGGTGAGGACAGAGAGGAGCAGAAAGGACGAGGCTGTTGCTTCCCTGGGCTTCTCTGCTGCTGGTGTTTGTGCTCCTGCGAGTTGTTTGCTGAAGTTGAGGCTCCCATTACTCTTTTTTTCCCAGCTGTTTCCCCCCACATGAGGTTTCTTCTTGCTCAAAAAACATGGGAGTCTTTACCACAAATTTCCCCAGGATGGGGATAATACATTACAGCATAACACCCCGTTATGCTGATCCAAGCCCAAACAATTTGGAGCCTGGAGGAGCTGGAAACGCTTCAGATGGTATTAAGAATTCACAGAGATGCTGAGAAGCACTTTAGATACGCTGTTCTGTGTTAAAATCCAAACACTGAGAGCCTCAATGACCACTTTGTGACCTCTTGTTGCCTCTGCATGCCCCTGATAAACCCTGTGTGTTGATATCACGATATGATAACTTGCCTTTGAAATGTCTGGGTTTCTGTGCTGCGAGTCTCACATGTGTATGAAGAAGATTAAATAACTTTGTTTCCTGAGAGGAGTGTCACATGCTGGTGATTATCTTACAGATATTTCTGTTCTCATGGAGGAATCTTTGATATCTAAGATAGAAACGTCTTGGAAGGTGGGGTGTGTTTTGCATGTTGTTGGCTTTTATCAAGTCCTGAGTAATCTGCAGCTCATTTCTATGCAGAAATACATCAGAAATGAACCTCAGTCTGAGATAATGTGATGATGAGAAGAGAGATTTGTCTCCCCCTGACAAATCCCTTAACTTCATGTTCCATCTGAGAGCCCAGTTGTTACACGCAGCATTCTCTGTATCCACTCCTGGCTTTGGGATGCCTCTTCTTTTCCATTTTTCCTTCCAGAACCAGGAGTTTGCATGGGTTCAGCTCAGTGTTCAGAGGTTCTGAAGCAGGGCTAATTCCCTGTCTTCACTGAGCAAAGTTTTCCAGCAGCTCAGCTGTGGGTACAGACAGTTCTTTAACTTCTTGATGCCCTTATTGCAGAAGGGAAGCCCAAAATAGTTTTCTGGAATTCTCTGATTTTTCAAGTGGGGACTGTTGCTCTCGTGTTTGTTTACACGTGGGGATGGATTTTGGCAGTTGTCACGTCAGAGCAAATGCAGAGAACAAGAAAAACATGATTGTTGAATTGCCTTCACTTAAGCTGTGCCTCAGTGATACACACAGCAAAATTGGAGGGTTGTTTGTGTGCTGTTCAGGTGGGGTGGGAAACACCATCATCATTTTTCCTTGAATATTTGTAGGATGGATCTCTGGGAGTGCCCAGACGATGAGTTGAATGTTGTTGATGTATTCCCACGTTTTGCTTGCCTCTCCTGAGCTTGCTTTTCATCACTATTACATCTTGAAATGCCATGACATCTTAAGTTTTTTTGGTTCTCTCTCCTTCTGGCTGTGTCTGTTTTGTATATATTTGTTCTTTTTCCCTTCCACTCTCTCCTGCCTCATTTTTTCCCCTTGTCCTTTGATTCCCATCACCTCTCCCTGTTGCCTTGCCTGTTTTCCCAGGGCATTCCTTCCACTGCCCACAGCAGTGATTTCACCAGGGTGGGAATTGCAGCCTAACCACAAGTCACCTGTTTGATGCCAAGATCGTGGCAGTCCATTGGGAAGTGTCTCCTGCTCCACAGACAATTTTTCTGCTTTGGAAAACCCACAAAAACAGTGAACTGGAAGGAGCCTCGTGGTCATTGGCTCCTGTTTCCTGGTCAGGTTTTCCCAGTGTTTTCTGCCTCACTTATTTACTTGTTTTCTCTGCTAAACACCCTTTTTTGGGGCAGGAACAGACTGTGAACACTCCAAAGCAGTTCCTAATGCTGGGGTTTTAATTCCAGAGGGAATTGTTGGTGTTACTCCAACAAGCGAAACCCAGAGTGGGGATTCCACTATCTTAACCACCCAACAAGGAAAATATTTGGAGTTTTTGTTTGTTTTCTTGTGAAAAAGGCAAGTGATACCCATCTTTTCAGTCCAGGGTGGGTGATCTCTGCTAGTGTGTGGCTTGGCAGTGGGAAAAGCATTCCCATGGGATTTGGGGACACAGCTGGGACTCTCAGTTGTCTCATACACCCCGTGCTGACACTGGGCTAAAACTGGCTGTGATTCTGGTACAGAACGAACATGCCTGCAGTTCTGTGGCTGCAATTCACACATATCCTCAACAGCAGAGTTTTCCTCTTGGAGAGCACTTGGAAGTGCTTCTCGGTGGGACTTGTCGTGGTTGAGTTTGGCTCCTGCAGCCCGGCTGGCTGTTTCTCACGTGCAGATGGTGGGGGTGGAAGTTGCCTGAGAGGAGGTGCAAAGCCAGTTTGAGGTTTTGGGGTTTGTTGGGAAGGGTGAAGACACGAAGACAGAAGCCTGTGCAGCTCCGTGGCTTGCAGCAAATCGATCCCTGGGCTGCCCTGGCGTAGGAAACCTCCAGGTAAATTGGTGTTATTACAGCCCTTGCAGGGCCAGTTTTGAAGTGCAAATTGACATCCCGTTTTTGTGAAGTCATTGCTCTTAGTTAATTGATGCCTGTTACCGGCAAGAGCTGTTTAGAGGTCTGACTAATCCCTCTCAGATGAAAGAGGGCAGGGCTAGGTTGGATATTGGGAAGAAATTGCTTTCTGGGAGGGAGGGCAGGCACTGGCAGAGGTTGGGCAGAGAAGCTGTGGCTGCTCCAGCCCTGGGAGTGTCCAAGGCCAGGCTGGAGGAACCTGGGACAGTGGGAGGTGTCCCTGCCCATGGCAGGGGGTTCAAAGGGATGGATTTAAGGTCCTTTCCTACATTGGATCCATGAGGACACCTGGAGAAGAGAAGGATCCAGGGAGACCTTGGAGGCCCTTGCAGAGCCTGAAGGGGCTCCAGGAGAGCTGGAGAGGGACTGGGGCCAAGGGCTGGAGGGACAGGACACAGGGAATGGCTTCCCAGTGCCAGAGGGCAGGGCTGGGAAAGGGGATATTGGGAAGGAATTGCTGGCTGGGAGGGTGGGGAGGGGCTGGGCTGGAATTCCCAGAGAAGCTGTGGCTGTTCCTGGATCCCTGGAAGTGTCCAAGGCCAGGCTGGATTCCCTTGGAGCAACCTGGCACAGTGGGAGGTGTCCCTGCCCATGGCAGGGGGTGGAATGAGATGATCTTTAAGTTCCCTTCCAACCCAAACCATCCTGGGGTTCTGTCCCTGCTAATTCACAGTAAATGGACATCAGTTTCTCAGGACTCTGGTGACCAATAGCACTACAAAGTGACCCACCCCTCATGGACAAAATCAAGTGAAATAAAGAAAATTGAGACTTATAAAGCAATCAAATGAATCCTTTTTGGTTGGGACAAAACCCTAACAGTCTAAACCAACAGATAATCTGCAGCCACTAATGGATATAAAGGAGCTATTTTTAAGGCACGTGTTTTAATGAGTCTTACAATTTCTTAGTTCTTACAATGAGTTTTTTAAATGGTTGGAATCTTGTCACCCGCAGTCGGGGGTGTGTGTTTTCTCTGCCTGCCCCCTGCCTTCACTCTACCCGTTAATTTCGGTGCATTAAGAAAATGTGTCACTTTTCTAATGCAAATGGCTACCCAAGAATAGTATCAGAACATGGGATTAACCCACGAACTCTAAGAAACCCTCTCGAGTTTCTTCTTATAGAAAATGTTAGTAACATTCCCCAGTGCACAAGTAACATTTTTATTCCCTTATTTTTACAGTGTCCAGCTGCTTAGCCTTTTACCTGTCATGTCTCATAAACTGCTTTCTTTTATGATTCAAAAATAGTTCCAGGTATCTTCTCATCTGTCTGTAATCTTAGGGCCAGTGACAGTGCAGGGAGCCCGAGGTTTGTTTTTGTTCCTGCTGTGTTTGGGTACCAGCCCTTGCCTGAAGTGAGTGTTTCAACCTCTGACTCTGTGGGAGGATGAGCTGTCCTGCTGTTCAGTGCTGCCCTTCAGTGTAACACAGTCATCTCCCCCCTGTGCTGGAGTGCTGCTCATCTCTGCATTCATTTGGGAGGGAATTATATTGATTTGGAAGCCAAAATGCCACGGAGCAGGAAATAGGTTTCTCTACACGTGTTGCCTTCCTTAAGGAACATTCCTTGACAGGTTGAGTACTTTGTAAATCCAGTCAAGCAGATGATGAATTCCAATTTGGACACTTAGTGTAGAAATCATGTTCTCTGCATCCAACATCCTCCATTACGTTGTCCCACCAACACCTCTCATTTTCAGCATGAAGCCAAGCTTTTCTTTCCCCCATCCTTTATGCATCCCACCTTCTGGGCCCGGATTGGAATGTGATGTGATGGAATTAAAGCACGTCACTGGACGTGGGAAAGGCTCCTTTTCTCTTCTCCACCCGTGATTAAAAGCCCCCACATCGCATGTCAGGCAGGGATGAGATTTGTACACGTCTTTTAGTGCTTCTATTACGGGCACAAGGAAGTGGTTGTGCTGCAGGTCTGCTCTGTGTGGGCACTCAGTGGGAAGTGCTGCGGTCTGGATCGTGTTGGTGCTGAGTGCAGGGTGTGCTGGGGAGTACATGACATGCAGCTGATGCCTGGAAAAGGTTGGCATGGAAGTGTTGGAGCTGGTGATGAGAATCACAGAATGGATTGGGTTGGAAAAGCCCTCCGAGATCATCAAGTCCAACCCTTGGTCCAACTCCAGTCCCTTTACCAGATCATGGCACTCAGTGCCACGGCCAAGCTCAGCTGAAAAACCTCCAGGGATGGGGAATCCACCCCGTCTCTGGACAGCCCATTCCAATGCCTGAGCACTCTCTGGAAAGGATTTTTTTCTGATATCCAACTTAAAATATGAAAAAAACCAGTGTGAACTGGCTGTGCCTCCAGCGTTGTCAATAAAGAGATTGAGAGGCTGGAGCGGGTCCAGAGAAGAGCAACGAGGCTGGAGAAGGGACTGGAGCACAAGTGCTGTGGGGAGAGGCTGAGGGAGCTGGGGGTGTTTAGTCTGGAGAAGAGGAAGCTCAGAGGTGACCTCAGCACTGTCTAGAACTGCCTTGATCACAGAATCACAGAATCAATTGGTTTGGAAAAGCCCTCCGAGATCATCAAGTCCAACCCTTGGGCCAACTCCAGTCCCTTTACCAGATCATGGCACTCAGTGCCATGGCCAAGCTCAGCTGAAAAACCTCCAGGGATGGGGAATCCACCCCCTCTCTGGGCAGCCCATTCCAATCCCTGAGCACTCTCTCTGCAACGAAGTTTTTTCTGCTCTCCAACTTCAGTTTCCCCTGGCAGAGCTTGAGCCCATCGTGCCCCCTTGTCCTATTGCTGAGTGCCTGGGAGAAGAGACCAACCCCCAGCTGGCCAGAACTTCCCATCAGGCAGTTCCAGACAGTGCTGAGGTCACCTCTGAGCCTCCTCTTCTCCAGGCTGAACACCCCCAGCTCCCTCAGCCTCTCCCCACAGCACTTGTGCTCCAGTCCCTTCTCCAGCCTCGTTGCTTTTCTCTGGCCCCGCTGCCAAACCAGGGGGGAGCCTTGGAGTTGAGAGCAGAACCTAAATATATAGAGCAACGCTGTGAGCCTCTTCCTGAGGGGCCTGTAACGTCTGAGCAAGGCAGTCCTGAATTCCCCACCGGAGCCTTTCTGTCTGCAGGGAAACTTGTAAAGGTCTGCAAGTAAAACAGGCTGGAAAGCTTTGATAAAAGTGGAGGAGTGACATCAAAGCCGTGATGTGTAACCAGCAGGTGGGCAGAAGTCAGGACAGTTTGATCCTGTGTTCCTCATTTAGAGGGAATTCGCTGGCCAGGGATAACTCTGACTCCCAGAAATGTGTTGTACATCCAGTAATATGTCAGGGAATAGGTTAAGGTGGTTCTCAGATAATTAATAAAGATAGCAGTTCCACAGTAAATGGGAAGGGGAAAAAACAACCCATGCGTTGTTCAGGAAAGATCTTTCTTTCCTTAGGCAGGTCTCCTGGGAAGACCTTGGTGCTTGTAAATGCTTCTGCCGCCTACCTTGTGTACCTTCATTTTAATGTGGGGCCGGAGGAGGAGCCAACCATGGGCAAACCAGCCAGAGATGGATGCCTTGGAAAGCTGCCACTAATTACTGTGGCGGCTGACAATTAGCTGCTGTTAAGCCTTTCCTTGCGAGTTCCTGAATCGAAAACACGGACCTGGAGAAAGGAAAGACAGAGCTGTCCTTGTAATGATCTCGTAGGGTGGTTGTGATTTCTTTGGCCTTGATTCTGACGTGGTTCCCTTCTGGCAGAGCCAGATTTGATGGACCCAGAAGCTTTCTGGTTATTTGCTGCTGGGCCCTGTCATAGTCTGCAAACTTCTTCCACCTCTTACCTATAAAACATCTTTGGGGCTGCCTTTCTTCCTGGGAAAGCTGTAAATCAGTAACACCTGCAAAGTGTTATTGTTGATGTTAATCGCAGAATTCTTAAAAATCAAGATGAATTGAAAAAGAGGCAAAGAAACCTTGCAGTTGGTTTCTCGCTTTTGCCTCCAGGGCTTTCTGACTTTGTTTTTACTTTGTGGCAGTGATGAATGGCACCAGGCCTTTTGCGAGTGTCTCAAGGGTGTAGTTAGTTGGGAGGAACGACCGAGCTGGAGCTGGCAGGTATCTCAAGGCTCCTGCACTCAGCTCATTTCCCCTCCACCCTTCAGGGATCAGCCCTGCTCTTTCTCTGCAAGAGAAAGAGGGGCCAGTGGTGGTTCTGATTAGAAAGGCCAGGCCACTGTGATAGCTTTGATTCAGGCCCCCCTTAGTAGCTCGTTGTGACTAAGGAAGTGAGCATTATGTAAGTATTTTACACGGATTTTCTACGTAACAAGAGAAGATAATTAAGAGACAGATAAGAAATGTGGTCTCTTCTTCTTCTAGCCAACAAAGAAAATCTAAGTGTCAGACCCTTATCAGAGCCACGCAGAGAAAGAGAGCCAGTTTTCTCTTAAAAGTTGTTGGTAAAATTGTATTTTTGCCAGTTTCTTTCCTTTTTAGAGTTATTAATTGTATTTGTTTTGTTTTTGTTTTGTCCCTCCTTATTCCTGTTCCCTCTTTTTACCCTGGGGGCCTCGGTAGTGTGTACGAATTGTATATGTAGTTGTAAATGGTAAAAAATGTATATATAAATTCTGATTTGATTCAGTTTCTTTTAAGTCCTCAGTTTCTTTTCAGTTTTTTTCCCTTTGCTGGGAAGAGTGGGGGAAAGAGGGGGCAAAACAGTTTGAGCTTGGCAGGGGGGGCCGAGTTAAACCAAAACAGACACACAATTATTTCTTCCTCGTCAAAAGATGTTTTTCCATCAGTGGAATGTTTTACCGAGCTTGTGTTGCAGATGACATTGCTCAGGTGGGCCTGCCCAGAGCATCTTCCAGGGAACTTTATACCAGCACGAGCCAGGCTTTGCACCGACTTGCACCTCTGCATAATTCCATTGCCTTGGAAGGAGTGACAGGAAATCTGCAGAAGGATCTGGAGGCTGTTTGAATGTGCACCCCAGTCCCTGCTGCCTGCACAGACACGTGAGCCTGTGGGGGACCCCTGGGAGCAGCAGCTCTGGCTGGGACAGAACGGGGCAGGTCTCTGACAAATGTAGCAGAGCAGGAGTTATAAAAACAGCCAAAGAGAATTTCCTCTTCTCAAAAGTGATGAAAGCAAGAGCAGCGTTGCAAATGTTTCTTGTGAGCTCGGTGTTGCTTTGCAGGGAGTCTTGCTTGGGCACTTTGCTGTCCCTGTACCTGAAGGGAAGTTCTGGCCAGGTGGGGGTTGGTCTCTTCTCCCAGGCACTCAGCAATAGGACAAGGGGGCACGATGGGCTCAAGCTCTGCCAGGGGAAATTGAAGTTGGAGAGCAGCAAAAAATCCTTTGCAGAGAGAGTGCTCAGGGATTGGAATGGGCTGCCCAGAGAGGGGGTGGATTCCCCATCCCTGGAGGTTTTTCAGCTGAGCTTGGCCGTGGCACTGAGTGCCATGATCTGGTAAAGGGACTGGAGTTGGACCAAGGGTTGGACTTGATGATCTCGGAGGGCTTTTCCAACCCAATTGATTCTGTGATTTGGGGCTGTTGGAGAAGGAGGGAATTCTGGCAATGGGTGGAGGGATTGGGGCTGTGGGAGGAGGATTTGGGGCTGTTGGAGGAGGAGGAGTTGGGGCTTTGTGAGGAGGGAATTCAGGCTGTGGTAGAAGGGATTGGGGCTGTTGGAGGTGGAATTATCTGAAGGGAAGTTGTGGCCAGCTGGGGGTTGGTCTCTTCTCCCAGGCACTCAGCAATAGGACAAGGGGGCACGATGGGCTCAAGCTCTGCCAGGGGAAATTGAAGTTGGGAGATGACAAAAAAATCCTTTGCAGAGAGAGTGCTCAGGGATTGGAATGGGCTGCCCGGAGAGGGGGTGGATTCCCCATCCCTGGAGGTTTTTCAGCTGAGCTTGGCCATGGCACTGAGTGCCATGATCTGGTAAAGGGACTGGAGTTGGACCAAGGGTTGGACTTGGTGATCTCAGAGGGCTTTTCCAACCCAATCCATTCTGTGATTCTATTCTTAGCCTGTTTGCCAAAAACTGTTGTGTGTGTGTGGAGGGAGCTCTGTGTTAACACATGCTGTGTACAGACTATCTGTGTGTTTGTGAGGAAAGAGGGGATTATATCCAAGCTTTTCTGTCACCTCCTCCTGCTTCTGTGCTTTGTAACTGCTGAGGGAATGCAGGTTGAGGTTTCCATAGTACCTCAGTGTATTGCAGTGTGTGTGATGTGGGGAAGTGCTGCCTGGTACTTGCTGGCACTGACCTTTCAGTCTGAGATTTGTGCCATGGTTGAACTGGTTTCATGGCTTGCAGCTGGAAGGGATGGCCTTGGTCCCTCTTCCTCTCCCAGCTCTGCAGTCCCTGTCATTTATATGATGCCTCAGTGAAGTGATTCAGTTCTATAATCCAACAGCAAACTAAATGTTTGTGGGGTTTCCAGAGGATGTTGGGGGGTCCCTTAGCAGTAGAATGGAGGGGGTACTTTCTAGGTCATCCTTCATTTTTTTACTGTTTACTGTCTTAATAATGCTCCTGTTCTTGTCCTGAGTCCAACCAGCTCACTCAAGCTGTGAGACACAAACACTGGCAGGGCCCAAGGAGGGGATGCACTCACCTGGCAGGGGGTATCTCTGTGGTTATACCCAGCTCTGTGCTCTCAGTTTTGCTGTCCCAAGGCTCTGAGAGGTTCGTGTTGTTCAAAAGGCGAAGAGAGAAGCAGAGCAGTGGGAAACGGTGCTTGGTGCTCCCTGGCTGCTGGAGGGAACGGCCGGGATGGGTTCGCGCCGGGGGGAACGGCCGGGATGGGTTCCCGCCGGGGGGAACGGCCGGGATGGGTTCGTGCTGGAGGGAACGGCCGGGATGGGTTCGTGCTGGAGGGAACGGCCGGGATGGGTTCGTGCTGGAGGGAACGGCCGGGATGGGTTCGCGCCGGAGGGAAGGGCCGGGATGGGTTCGCGCCGGAGGGAACGGCCGGGATGGGTTCGCGCCGGGGGGAACGGCCGGGATGGGTTCCTGCTGCTTGGGGAAGGCAATGCCAGTACAGAGTCATAGAATTGTTAAGGTTGGAAAAGACTCCTAAATCCAAACATTATCCCAGCACTGCCAAGGCCACCACTAACCCGTGTCCCCCAGTGCCACATTCACATGGTTTTTGAGCACTTCCAGGGATGGGGATTGCACCCCTGCCCTGGGCAGCTGTGCCAGTGCCTGACCACCCTTTTGGGGAAGAAATTGTTCCCAATATCCCACCTGCCCCTCCCCTGGCCCAGCCTGAGGCCATTTCATCCCTCCTGTCCCTGTTCCCTGGAGCAGAGCCCGACCCTCACCTTATTTTCAGGGGGTTGTACAAGCTGGGACAGTCCCAGGATGGCACAGAATCCTCAGGGATGGTTCAGGCTGGAAAAGCCCTCTGGGATCATCCAGTGCCACCTCCCCCAGCCCTGCTCAGGCCACCCTGCCCATGTCCCCAAGTGCCACATCCACAGGGATTCCAATCCCTCCAGGAATGGGGACTCCACCCCTGGCCCTGGGCAGTTCATTCCAAGGCCTGAGCACCCTTTCCATGCAGGAATCATTCCCAGTATCCAACCAAACCAACCCTGGGCAGTTCATTCCAAGGCCTGAGCACCCTTTCCATGCAGGAATCATTCCCAAGATCCAACCAAACCATCCCTGGCCCAGCTTGAGGCCGTTCCCTCCCTCCTGTCCCTGTTCCCTGGAGCAGAGCCCGACCCTCTCCTGGATCCATCAGGGATTGCAGAGCCAGAAGGTCCCCCCTGAGCCTCCTTTTCTCCAGGCTGAGCCCCCCCAGCTCCCTCAGCTGCTCCTGGAGCTCCAACCCCTTCCCAGCTCCGTTCCCTGCCCTGCACACGCTCCAGCCCCTCAGGGTCTCCTGTCTGAGGGTCCCAGCAGTGCCCCCAGGGCTGGAGGTGCCCCAGCAGTGCCAGCACAGGGACAGGCACTGCCCTGGGGCTGTGACACACCATGGTTGGCACAGGCCAGGTGCCAGTGGCCTCTTGCCCACCTGGGCACACCTGACTTGTGTCCAGCCACTGTCACCAGCACCTCCAGGTCTTTTTCTGCCCAGCAGCTTTGCAGACCCTCCCAGTCAGGGCACCAGTGCCCTTGTGTGCTCCCTGCAGCTCCAGAGCCTGCTCAGGACCAAGGAGGGTCATTCACTGAGGCTGGGGGGGCACTTGTTCCAAACGAACAGGCTGAGTGGACAGCAGTGGTTGGTGCTCTGGGTGACTGTGAAGGTCACCACAACCAGAGGCTCATTTTTCAGCTGTGCTGCTGCTGGTGCAGCAGAGGTTTGTGCTGACACACTCAGTTCCTCTCAGTGGGCCTGGACTGGCACTGACAGGAGAAAAAGCCCCATTTTAAGGCTCTTTGTCGCAAGGCAACAAGAAAAATGTGCGTTGGTACAAATCTTCTCAGACCTTTGTTGCTTTACTTCTTATTTTGAGAAGTCTTCTCACTGTGACTTCTGTTTTTCTGTTATGAGAAGTGAAATTAATAATCTCCCTGAGTTCCCATACATGGCAAGGAATGTCTTCATCCTGGCCCAAGCTGAGCTGCAGATGGGATGTGTTTTGGGAACTGGGTTATGCAAAAGCAGAGGGAGAGGAAGAGGAAACAGTTTCCTACTCGCTTTGAAATGCAGTTTTAATGGTTCCTTGGTATTCATGTAATTATTTAATCAGCTGCCTGATCCTTGGGATTATTATTCTTTCAGAGTTGTAACTACAGCAGTCAAGTTGTTTTGTAAATTGAAAAGAAGAATTGGCATGTGTTGTTTGCAGTATTGAATTTTAGTAATTGTTTGCAATGACCTTTTGAGAGAGAATTTGTTTGCTTGACTTTCTCCCATGTGTGATCTGGGCTATCTCTGCACGGAGCAGAATTGAGTTGGTTTGGGTGTTTTAATTACAGTCTGACAGCACAGCCCATTTTCCTCTGTGTGTTACAGTTGTGGCTTTTTTAAAGGTTAAGCTGTATTTAAACAGCACTTCCATAGATGTAGTTTTCTGAATTACTATTTTTTTGAGCCAGAATTCCTTGTCCCTGGGTATTACTACAAAATAAATCTTTGCTTATTTATTTTTAATCTAAGGAGAAAATCCACACTGCATTTGTGAATGTCCAGAGGCATCACGATGAAAGGGCTGTGGGGTTATGTTGGTTTTATTTAGGGTATTGTTTTTGTTTTGTGGTTTTATTTGGTTTTTGTTTGCATTTTTTTTAGCTTTAGAGATTGCAGTGTGATTAGTTCAGGTTGAAATCCTGTGAAATCTTGTTCCTCGATGTCACTGGGTCGTGGTCAGAGCCCACTGTGGGTTTGTTTTGGGGGAAAATTCCCAACATCTGAGGGCCTCACTGCATTGAAACTGTGTCTGTGAGATGAAACCTGCTCTTTCTTCTCAGGGACGAGACCATCAGTTCTTCCTTTCACCCTTCCAACCTTCTGATTTCTTCCTCTTTCCTCTCCAAAATCTGACAACTCTTGGGAGCGAAGGGTCAGGACAAACAGATTGTGTGAAATCCCTCCCATCAGCTCAGCCCTCAGAGGAGTTTCCACATGAGAGCCCCTCGTGTGTTCTGAAGCTGCACTCGGGGGGGGGCTGTGAGAGGCTGGGCCTTCAAATCCACCGAAAAAAAACTCCATGAAACCCTCGGCAAGGAGCAGGTGCTGCAAACTCAGGGCTCTGCCAAGCTGTGAGGGGATTGCACTGCTGGAGATCTGCGTCTCCCAAGGGAAAATCAGCCTCCAAAATGAGTGTCCAGGCTGGAATAAGAGAACAGACACCGAAAATATCTCCAGTAGCTCAGTTTGAGGCAGTTTCCCTTCCTCTCAGTCTGATCCCTTGAAGCAGAGTCGTATCCCGAAGACTGACACGCTGGAATTATTTGCATAAGTGACCCATGAATGGAAGGATCAAATGGGATCCAGCCACGTGTCCTTGGATCCTCACAGACCTGGAGCTGGGTGAGCAGGAGCCCGTGTGATTCCAGCCCCCTGATCGGGCTGGTTTGGCACATCCTGACTTGAAAAAGTGCCCTTCTCCTCCCTGAATCTGAATAGGCAAACCCGAGGGGCACTCTGGATTTCCTGCGAAATTCCAGATAAGATCTTTCGCTGTTAGAACTTGCAAAGCAGTTTAGGTGTGTGCTTCCCTCCCTGCTCGCAGGGCTCCTGCAAAAAGTTTCATCCAGCCTTTCATTTAGTTGTGTGTGTTTGGAGGGAACGATGTTCCTCGAGCTGTGAACACAGCAATGGTTTAGTTTTAAAAAAAAATTAATTAAAAATCCCCTGCAAACAGGTGATGTAATGCCCAAGCTCCGTGTTTAAACAGTAGCTAATTTGCCAGGTGGATAAACCAGGGTGAAATCTGTGAGGTTTTCTAATTTCCCACATTCACCAGAGCTTTGTTCTTGGTGCTTTCAAAAGCAGGCTACGTTTTTGTGTGTCCACACTGTGGTTTCCTTCAACTTCTGTAGCCAAAGACTTTGTCCAGGGGCGAGAGAAAACCTTGCTGTAAACCTTGATCTGTATCTTTGTGTTGTTAAGTTTTCCTTTGTGACTGAATTAAAATCCCAAACCGCTCCTTTGATGAGCTGCAGCACTGCAGGACGGGGTTTATTCCGAGTTTGGATCTCGTGTCTTTGCAGCACCTTCCTTTGCCCAGGCAGGATTGGATCCCTGCAGAGTCCCCGGGGCGCTGCTGGGTGGGAGGCTCCTCTTTCTGCAGCTGTTTTGGGCTGCACGTGGACTGTTTACTCGGGGTTTGGCCTCTCCTCTCGCTGCCGGTTCCCTACAAAACAAGGAGCGCTTGGTTTTCTCGCGTGTGTTTTGTTTTCCGTGAGCTTTCCCTGCTTTCCCTCCGACCCGTGTAATGCTTGGGATCTGCTGACACCAGAGGACTCGCTCTGGCTGGTTGTGTAAGAGGGAGGGTTGGATCAACACTCCTCCCCCTCCTCCTGGTCTGTTTGTTAAGGATTTTTCACTGACCTATTCCTTTAATCTTCAATTTTGGCACCGTTTCCCAGGGCTCGTGTAAGCAAAGGGCTTTGCCAGCCAGCAGGATGAACCAGCACATAAAACAGGGTTGGAGAGATCCAGAGCTGTAGTACCTGATACCAGGGAGGAGGGGAAATGATGTGACATGAGAAATTGGAGTGACAGTTAAAGGAATTGCTTCCATTTTTGACCTTTTCTATTGAAAAGCAAAAAAAAGTGTCGATCTTCCAACTTTTGCAGCAGCTTCATGTGAAAAGCTGACACAGTGTGGGGTAAACCTGTTTCTTGGGGGGGTGTCATTAACCAACTTGGCATTCTGGGTGGCTTCAGCAGTTTTTCTTCCTCTGAACTGCTGGCAGAAGGCTCTGAGGGCGAGTTGTGCTGACGCTGTGCCTGGCCTGGAGATGTTGCCGTGGAAAACAGGCACTTGGGGAGGGATCCCATCTGCGCCAGGCGCCGCTGACTCACGGCATGAGCTCTGCTGGGATGTGCTCCTGTCAAACAGCTGCAGTTCAGCAGCTCAGGAAACTTGGGGGAGGGGGTGGCAGGCTCAGGGACTGCCCTGCAGCTGGTGGGGTATTTTTTCCAGGCTTGAAAACCAGGAGTAGTTTCCCTACCTGAAGGGAAGTTCTGGCCAGGTGAGGGTTGGTCTCTTCTCCCAGGCACTCAGCAATAGGACAAGGGGGCACGATGGGCTCAAGCTCTGCCAGGGGAATTGAAGTTGGAGAGCAGAAACAAATCCTTTGCAGAGAGAGTGCTCAGGGATTGGAATGGGCTGCCCAGAGAGGGGGTGGATTCCCCATCCCTGGAGGTTTTTCAGCTGAGCTTGGCCGTGGCACTGAGTGCCATGATCTGGTAAAGGGACTGGAGTTGGACCAAGGGTTGGGCTTGATGATCTCGGAGGGCTTTTCCAACCCAATCCATTCTATGAGTCTATGAGTTGCAGCTTATGATGTTGTTCTTGATCTGTTTATTAGGATTTTATAGTAGTCTGGGATTCTGTAAATAAACGAGTAGTGGGCCAGTTGCAGCTTCTGGTGAAGTTGTTCTTGATCTGTCCTGTTTATTAGGATTTTCTTCCTCACACTCTGCTTGCTGATTTGTCTCCTTCCTCTTTGCCTTTGTTTTCACATAAATCCTTTTCCTCAGAGTTTCCCTGGTCTCTGCCAGCTGTGGAGCAGCTGGGAAGATACCAGAAAACACGACCTGCTCTGAAGGGCTGCAGCACCCTGAGATTAGTTCAGTTGGTTAAAACTTGGTTGTAACAATGCCAAGGTCATAGGTTCAATCCCCTGTGTGGGCCATTGACTGAAGAGTTGGACTCGCTGATCCTTGTGGGTCCTTCCAACTCAGAATAGTCTGGGATTGTGTGACTGCTCAGGGATGGTTTGATGGAGCCTGGATTCAGCTGGAGCTTCTTGGATGGGCTGCTCTGCCCCATCCCCAGCAGGGATGGGATGTGTTGAGGAGCTTTGGGCTGCACACAACGAGCCTTTTGTTTGCCTGCCTTAACAGCCTCCCCTCTGAAAACTGAGATGTTCTCACTGCTCGGTGCTTTCCCGGGAATTCTGGTTGTTTCTGGGGAAGCAGCCCCGCTCTGGAGGGCTGATCTCAGGACACAGTGGTCCCTCTATCCCTCAAGCCCTTTTGTTTTGATGACAGGAGGTCTCCAGCCTGAAGAAGGCTGTGGTTGTCTCGTGTTTTCCCCCCAAGCAGCCTGTCCTGCTGACTCTCCTCCTTTGCTCTGGTGGGCACGATGAGCTGAATTAAAATAAATTGTAGTCCTTGCTAAATATGTGTCAAATATTGACTTAGTCTGTAGGGTGAGCTGACTAAGCTGAAATTAATGGTGTAATTCCAGCTTGTTTGGCACAGTGTATAGGCAGTTTTATTGCAGATGGCAGAGGAAATTAAGATCTTACCTTGACTCCATCTCAAGGGGAGGAAAGGGAGGCCTCAGGCTTATATGGCAGTAAGGAAAGACTTGGTGGAGACACAGAAGGGGGAGATTGTTTGTAAAGATATTATTGGAGGGTGATAAAAACTCTTCCTAATGGGTGAGATCATACAAAAATTGAGGAGTTGTTGTTAACTGGGTGCTGTTACAGATGCCATGAAATGATCTCCTGCATTCTGGTCCATTGCCATACCCCTGGGATAATTTTTCCCTAAATCTGTTGAAAATGTGATCCAAAAAAAAAAATGAGGCAAGCTGGCTGTTTGAGGTTTTGGCACAGATTAGAAGAACCAGAATCCCAGACTATTCTGGGTTGGAAGGGACCCACAAGGATCATCAAGTCCAACTCAAGTCAATGACCCACACAGGGGATTGAACCCATGACCTTGGTGTTATTACAACCAAGTTTTAACCAACTGAGCTCATTTCAGGGTCAGCAGCCACAGTATCTGCTGGCTTTGTGTGTTCACCCTCTGCAGGGATAAGGGTGTTCTTGGCACCTCCCTTCCTTGGGTCTGAGGACATATGGACAATTCCACATGTTCTGGAGGTGCTGCTGCAAAATGACCAAGCCCTGGAGCCTCCAAGCAGGCAAAGAAATGCAGGGCTGTGTCTGGTGATCCAAGTGATCCCAGGGAGCTGCTGACACAGCTGGAGCTGAAACATGCAGCTTCCCTCCTGCTCCAGAGCTCCTGTGTAGCCTGTCCTTCCAGCTCCTGGGAAACCTGTGGGGTTTTGAGGTTATTTTTGAGAGTTTTGAGGTTATTTTTGAGAGTTTTGAGGTTATTTTTGAGAGTTTTGAGGTTATTTTTGAGAGGGTTGGCATAAAGAAATTTTGGGATTCCAAACCATAAAGATGCAGCTTCAGGGCCAGTCCTGCCTAAGTGACCACAGGGCTCTTGCTGTTGGTGGAAGTTTGTGTAAATGCTGAGCTCAGAAGTTGTTGTTTTTTTTTAAACACCTTTTTTCTCCTTACCCCTCCAACTTTTTACTGCAGGAAGTAAGATCTTCATTGTGGCTTTTGGTTTTGTGGGAGCTTTTGTGCCTGCAATTGATTTGTCCCTGTCTGATCTTCACTGGCCCAGAGAGCAAATGGAATGCAGCAAATTCATTATATGCCAAAATATTTATTGTGTTAATGTCAAGGTCATTGATGGCCTTGGGAGGTCACTGTGACAGAGTCCTGAGTGTGTCCAAAGGTGGTGTCTGTCACCACTCTTTGGACAGGTGACAGAAATTACCTGGAATAACTTACCCTTGGCACATGCTTGGATCTTCTGTGGGTCAGTAATGACTGTGATAACACATCTGAAAGCCAACAGCTCTATTTAATTTTGTTGTGTGTACTCTCACAGGCAGAGCAGGAAAGGAGCTTTAATTTAACCTTTTACCTTTTTGCTTGATTTAAGTACTTTGCAGAGTTGTATAATAAAATCTCCCCAATCTCCTTTCCATCACCATGACAGTAACCTGGAATTGTTATTAATGCTGAAGGGCAGTTTTGCTCCTACACGTGGAGGAGTGAATTACCTGTTGCATAACGTGGTTTGGAAAGGTAGCAATGAAAAGGCTTCCTGGCAACGAGGTGGGCTGTGACTTCCCTTCCCCTGAACCACAAAATGAAGTATCAGGGGCAGATGGATCAGGGGCTGTGAGGAGCCTCTCCAAGCCTTGTCACAGGTGCAGGAGTGGTGGGGTGTGACTGCACCCTCAGGGCTGTATGGGATGCATGACTGACCTATTTGCTGGTAGTTTGAGCATCTGGCTGGGATTAGTTCAGCCAGCTGATCCCCAGTTCCCTGCTATAATGGCGTGGCTCTAAGCATGGGTTGGATGATTGGATGATGAGCAGCATTTTGGAGTCTGGCCTTGCAAATGCAGCTCGTTAATTGAAGCTCTGCTCGCTGTCAGAGCTGCCTTTTCCAGGCGATTTTGCAGCCCCCCTGCCTGCATTCTGCCCGAGCCTTGCTCTCTGAGATGGCACTGCCAGGCTGCTCTTGGCACATTTGTCACCTGTGGCCACTCCTCTGGCTCCGAGGGGGCTCTTTCCCTTTCACACAGAGAGTTTTCCTAATTGGAAGTGAGCGCTGAAGGGGCCGAGCTCGTTGTTGGGTGTCACGAGTGTGTCTTTGCCTGAGCGTGTCCTTCAGGCAGCTGCACGAGCTTCAGCAGCCCTGTCTGTCAGGAGCAGGCAGAGCTCTGGCTAAGCCAGCAAACCTCTTGATGATGAGGGTGGAAAATAACATGCTTTGATTTACAGATGTTGCTGCACAGAAAGTGCTTCTGTGAATTCTCTGAGTGGCCTTATCTGGGGTGTGTTTGGCATCCTCAGTTTGAGTACATCCATTTTCTGAACATATCCTGAATTTCTGCATCCTTCTCTGGACACAGGCAGGGGCAGCTGTTGTACAGACAAGCAGGTTATTAATTACTTTTCAGTAGCTGAGGGATTAAAGTGGGTCGAGAGTCCTTGAAGTTTGTAGTAAAAAAGACATTAGAGGTTGTTGCATTATGGCTGATTTTACAGGCAGGGTTGGAAAAGGGAGGGAATGAAGCATGTTTTAAATTAAGTCCTCTAAACATCTTGTCCTTCTTTCCTTTATAAAGCTGTAGTGAAATGTGAAACCATTTTGCAGTTTCTGTGGCTCTGAGCAGTGGGAGGGGAGAGATGGAGCAGACAGATCTCACCTGTGGTGAGATCTCACCTGAGACCTGCAGGTGTGCTGACCAGGTGTGCAAAAGGACCATGCAGATCTTTGGGAAGGGTTTTGAAGGGTTTGAAGTGTTCTCTCCTTTGTGCACACGAGCTGTCTTGGTTACAGACTGACAGACACGCAGATTAGGAGGTGTTTTCACAATCTCTTGAAAGAGTTCCTGTGGTCTCTCTCCAGGTTGTGTGGCAGACCAGTTTGGGAAGTGCTCAGATTGAATCTCAGCTGGGTTCTTGTTGGTGAGGTTTGTTGTTACAGTGGGACAAGGAAGAGGAGATATGATGGGAGGATGGAAATACACTTGTTTTGGCCTGAAGAATTTAGGGATTTATGGTGGTGGCTTCTGTTGAAGGTGAGGGCAGCATTCCAGGGGGATACACTTACACTGGGCCTTTTTTTATAGATCTGATTGTTTGCAAAGTTGTTTCACTTTTTTTTCTTTCTCAGGAGATCTGTTTTATAGTCAGCAGTGAAACCCCACCATTTCTGTAGCACAGCTCACCTTGAACTAAGTAGACATCTTGTACTCTGCCTTGGGGAGGCCACACCTTGAGTGTTGTGTTCAGTTCTGGGCCCCTCAGTTGAGGCAAGAGATTGAGGGGCTGGAGCGGGGCCAGAGAAGAGCAACGAGGCTGGAGAAGGGACTGGAGGTGGCACTGAGTGTCCTCTGAAACACCTCCAGGGACAGAGAATCCACCATGTCTTGATCCAACCCTACTGTGATCACCAGCCCAGGGCACTGAGTGCCCTGGGCTGGTGATCACAGTGGGGTTGGATCAAGGGTTGGACTTGATGATCTCAGAGGTCTCTTCCAACCCAACTGAGAAGAGCAACGAGGCTGGAGAAGGGACTGGAGCACAAGTGCTGTGGGGAGAGGCTGAGGGAGCTGGGGGTGTTTAGCCTGGAGAAGAGGAGGCTCAGAGGTGACCTCAGCACTGTCTGGAACTGCCTGAAGGGAAGTTCTGGCCAGGTGGGGGTTGGTCTCTTCTCCCAGGCACTCAGCAATAGGACAAGGGGGCACGATGGGCTCAAGCTCTGCCAGGGGAAATTGGAGTTGGAGAGCAGAAAAAAATCCTTTGCAGAGAGAGTGCTCAGGGATTGGAATGGGCTGCCCAGAGAGGGGGTGGATTCCCCATCCCTGGAGGTTTTTCAGCTGAGCTTGGCCGTGGCACTGAGTGCCATGATCTGGTAAAGGGACTGGAGTTGGACCAAGGGTTGGACTTGAGGATCTCGGAGGTCTTTTCCAACCCAATCCATTCTGTGATTCTGTGATTCTATTCTGTGAACTAGTCCAGTTTTCTGTGCTTGTTATGGGTTTAGTGCCTGCTGCTTTTGCTGCAGAGAGAGCCAGGGCAGCTAATTCAGCTGTGATGGGAATCACATTACTGAGTGAGGATTGGCCCATCCAAGGCCAACCTCTGGGTGCTTTTGGAGACTGCACAAGCTCCTCGTAGTTGCAACTTCCTCCTCCTTGCAAGGAGGAAGAGCTGATGTGGTGACTGGATCTGATTAAAGCCCTTCTGAGGTTTGAGTGTTTTCCTGGCTTAGTTGGTGAGAGTCATTCTGTGATGGTTCAATTATCAGTGGAGAAATTTGAATGGTTTTGTTTCACTCTCCTGACCTCGGGAAGGTTGGCCAGTTTGTCAGCTGGGATCCATCCAAAGGGAGAGCTCCAGCCACATGGGATGATGTCCTGGTAGCAGATTTGGAGGGGTTTTACTGCACTGGCAAAGGAGGGAATGAGATGGGGCAAAGGGTCTTTTCCCAGTGATTTTTGTATCTCTGATCAGAGATACATTGCTGGAGGAAATCACACTGTAAACGACCACAGAGCTTTGAGTTTTAACTCCCTAACTTGAGCCTGGATCATACAAAGCAAACCTTCTGAGCCCGTGAAGGGGGTTTTGTGGAGGAATAAAGCTTATTGTCCTCTGCCGTGTTCAGACCCTTGGGAAATCGTGACCATTGTCTGGGCTATTACTGCTTAATAAAAGCTTTGCGTTTCCTCATTCAGGGGCTTGAGAATCTGGTGCTGTGCTTTTAAAAATAACTCAGCGTGAGCCACAATTGGGAGCATTCACAGAGGAAATTCTTCAGCCATTTAAAACAAAGTGAAGGGAGGGGGGAAAAAGCTCTCCTTAAAGTGATTTTACTTGTCTGTGAAGAGCAGGTTTGTCCCGGCCGTGCTCCCATTATGGGGAGGATCCACGGAGCGGTCGGAGCTCTGCCCCTGCTGAAGGTTTGTTTGCTCCCAACCTGCAGGGATTGACGGGCTGCAGCTCTGCCAGGGGAAATTGAAGGTGGAGAGCAGAAAAAATCCTTTGCAGAGAGAGTGCTCAGGGATTGGAATGGGCTGCCCAGAGAGGGGGTGGATTCCCCATCCCTGGAGGTTTCTCAGCTGAGCTTGGCCGTGGCACTGAGTGCCATGATCTGGTAAAGGGACTGGAGTTGGACCAAGGGTTGGACTTGATGATCTCAGAGGGCTTTTCCAACCCAATCCATTCTGTGAATCTATGAACACCTGAGAGGGTTCAGCTGGAGAAGGGAAAGCTCCAGGGAGACCTGAGAGCCCCTTCCAGTGCCCAAAGGGGCTCCTGGAATGCTGGAGAGGGACGATGGGCTGGGAGAGCTGAGGGTGTTCAGGTGGAGAAGGGAAAGCACCAGGGAGAGCAACGAGGCTGGAGAAGGGACTGGAGCACAAGTGCTGTGGGGAGAGGCTGAGGGCGCTGGGGGTGTTCAGCCTGGAGAAGAGGAGGCTCAGAGGTGACCTCAGCACTGTCTGGAACTGCCTGAAGGGAAGTTCTGGCCAGGTGGGGGTTGGTCTCTTCTCCCAGGCACTCAGCAATAGGACCAGGGGGCACGATGGGCTCAAGCTCTGCCAGGGGAAATTGAAGTTGGAGATCAGGAAGAAATCCTTTGCAGAGAGAGTGCTCAGGGATTGGAATGGGCTGCCCAGAGAGGGGGTGGATTCCCCATCCCTGGAGGTTTTTCAGCTGAGCTTGGCCGTGGCACTGAGTGCCATGATCTGGTAAAGGGACTGGAGTTGGACCAAGGGTTGGACTTGATGATCTCAGAGGTCTTTTCCAGCCCAATCCATTCTGTGATTCTGTGATTTGGGGCCAGAGCTATCCCAACTCCAGGATCTGGGGCTGGGATGGCATCCTCTTGGGCTGGAGGGATGATGGGGTGTGTGCCTCTCGTGGGTCACCTCTGGGCAGGTGGGACAGGGTTGGTGTGTTTTGTGCTCAATGGAAAAGGCAGGAAAATGTTTTTCTTTTTTTCTTGTTCCCTTGTACCAGACACCCACCAGGAAGGGTCACTTTAGGCAAATGGAAATGTGCTGAAGGCAACCAACAGTAGGACAAGAGGGCAGCGGTTGAGGCTCTGCCAGGGGAGGTTTGGGTTGGATATCAGAAAGAAATTCTTTGCAGAGAGAGTGCTCAGGCATTGGAATGGGCTGCCCAGAGAGGGGGTGGATTCCCCATCCCTGGAGGTGTTTAAGGTGAGACTGGACGTGGCACTGAGTGCCATGATCTGGTGACCACAGTGGGGTTGGATCAAGGGTTGGACTTGATCTCAGAGGTCTCTTCCAACCCAACTGCTTCTGTGATTCTGTGTGCAGGATTTTGGGCACCCATTTTGCAGGCTCTGGGAAAACCATTCCAAAGCCACACTGGGGTGGGGAAGGGGACAGAGGAGAGGGTGCTCTGGGGTGTTCCTCACCCTGGGCTTGCCTTGTCTGTGGTCTTTACTCTTCCTTCCTTTTAGCCCATCCCAGAAGCCCTGAACTATTTTGCAGACCCGCTTTGGAGGTTTGTTTCTTTCCCTTTGTGTGTTCTTGGGTTTATTTTCCTTCTCCAGTGGGAATAATTATATTGCTTGTTTCCTGTGTTCTGGTTCTCCTTGAGGAGGAATGTACTCTGTTTTTTTTTTTTTGTGTTGTGGTGATGTTTTTTTTTCTTTTCCCAGTGCAGTTTGTGCTGTTGAAATATCCCAGACAGCAGTTGCTGCCCACGTACAGCACAGAAACGTGTGTTTAGTGGTTGCAAGACATGCTTGCTCTGGGTGTGCCCCCCTGTTTTATTCAGTGCCAATGTCTGCCTGTGTGACTGGCCATCATTTATTGTCCCATCCAGCTCGGGAGGTGTCATTTACATTAATAATTTCTGCTGTTACACACATTGCCTCTTGATTTGGAACTGAGTTGTCTCTGCTCTACCAGGACAGAGGCCATGGCATGAGGAGAGGGTGACACTGGGCTACTGAAGTGTTGTGGGAGTCACTTGGTGTGGCTGGGATATTAACTCGGTTTTATTTTATGAATTTAGGCAGAACATGCCTCAGTTTCTCCACTGCAAAATGAACACAGCATTAGGAGCAAGCAGGAATTGCTCTTCTCTTTCTGTCTCCAGTGGACTCTGATGTGTGTGGAGCAGTGACTGGGGACAAGACACAGCCCTGCAGCAGCTGAATTCTGTCACACCTTTGTGTGGTTTGGTATTGCTGGAAATTTTATAGGTCATGTGCACCATTAAAATGATTTCCAGGCCTGTATTTGGAGAGTCTGCTGTGCCTATTTTCATTTATGTCCATGTGACTGATCCAGGGCTGTATGTTAAGAATATAACAGCTCTTAATTTATTTTCTTTGAAACCCATTGCTGTCTAAATATATCTCATAAAAATGCAGACTGGAGCTCTTTAATGAGGCGTGGGGTCATTCCTGCCTCTCTCTTTTCTAAGACAAAACCACCTCACACACTGGCTGCTTTTTGTGTGGATTTCTGCTTTGCATTTCTACACATCCATCATCGTGTGAAGCCTCTCACAAAGGGAAGTAAAAGGGGCTGTGAAGAGACTGGTGTGCTGTGCCCGAACCTGAGCCCTTGCAGAGGGAAAGCCCTGCTGGTGTGTGAGGGGCGTGGGATGATGCAAAGTGTTTTGGGGAGAAGGAAAGACAAGGATTGTAGTGCTGAGTAAGTGTAGTGTGGCCATGAATTGTACAGCAAAGAACAGGAGCCGACAGGGAGCAGTTTGCAAAGGGAAAAATCCCCTTTCTGTTGCAAAATCGCAGAATTCAAGGGGATTGTTGGAAGTTTTTTGCCACCCAGGGGAAAAATCTTTGTAATTTTGGCACTGAACTGCTTGGCTAAGTTTATGTGCTGGATGTACAGATACACCATCACCAATTTGGGGTGTTTGGGGAGGAAATACCTTTATATTTTGGCACTGAACTGCTTGGCTAAGGTTGTGTGCTGGATGTACAGATACACCAACACTGATTTTGGGAAGAAATATCTTTGTATTTCTTTGTGTTTCTGGCACCCAATTGCTTGGCTAAGGTTGTGTGCTGGATGTACAGATACAAAATCACCAATTTTGGGTGTTTGGGGAGGAAATATCTTTGTATTTTGGCACTGACCTGCTTGGCTAAGGTTGTGTGCTGGATGTACAGATACAAAATCACCAATTTTGGGTGTTTGGGGAGGAAATATCTTTGTATTTTGGCACTGAGCTGCTTGGCTAAGGTTGTGTGCTGGATGTACAGATACACCAACACTGGTTTGGGGTGTTTGGGGAGGAAACATGTTTGCAGCAGGAGCAGCTCTGGTTTGCAAGTGCCTTGCTGCTCGTGCTGTGGTTTGACAGCTGCAGCCAGAACAGGGCTGTGAAATCAGACTCCTCTGGCACGTGGGGGCGGGTGTGACATCCCGGGTGGCCCTGGCACTGCTCTGTGCCCTCACTGCGTGTCCTGGGAGCAGCAGGGTCCTGTCCTGGAGCTGCCTGAGCACTCCTTGTGGCTGCTGCAGCCAGCACAGCTGTTGGGGGGTGGCACTGGGAACTGTGCTGCTGAAACCGTGTGGATTGGGACAAATGCCTGCTTTGGAATCAGTCATAGAGTCATAGAATGGATTGTGTTGGAAAAGACCTCTGAGATCATCAAGTCCAACTCTAGTCCCTTTACCAGATCATGGCACTCAGTGCCACGGCCAAGCTCAGCTGAAAAACCTCCAGGGATGGGGAATCCACCCCCTCTCTGGGCAGCCCATTCCAATCCCTGAGCACTCTCTCTGCAAAGGATTTTTTTCTGCTCTCCAATTTCCCCTGGCAGAGCTTGAGCCCATCGTGCCCCCTTGTCCTATTGCTGAGTGCCTGGGAGAAGAGACCAACCCCCAGCTGGCCAGAACTTCCCTTCAGGCAGTTCCAGACAGTGCTGAGGTCACCTCTGAGCCTCCTCTTCTCCAGGCTAAACACCCCCAGCTCCCTCAGCCTCTCCCCACAGCACTTGTGCTCCACTCCCTTCTCCAGCCTCGTTGCTCTTCTCAGTTGGGTTGGAAGAGACCTCTGAGATCATCAATTCCAACCCTTGATCCAACCCCACTGTGATCACCAGCCCAGGGCACTCTGTGCCCTGGGCTGGTGATCACAGTGGGGTTGGATCAGGACATGGTGGATTCTCTGTCCCTGGAGGTGTTTCAGAGGACACTCAGTGCCACATCCAGTCCCTTCTCCAGCCTCGTTGCTCTTCTCTGGCCCCGCTCCAGCCCCTCAATCTCTTGCCTGACCTGAGGGGCCCAGAACTGAACACAACACTCAAGGTGTGGCCTCACCAACCCAAGGGCCTCTTCCCTTTCTCACTGCCCATGGGTTGATCCCATGGTTGGGGTGGTGCCAAGCCCAGAGTTGGCTCCTTTGAACCCTCCTTTGGCTGTAGGGGAGCCCAAGACTTGCCTCACCAGGCCTGAGGATGAAGAGGAGGAGGGAGGGAGCCTTAGCAACTCCAAGTTGTGATCCAGGCCTGCAAACCAGTGTTTGTGTGTAAAACAGTAGATCTGTCAGTAACTACTTAACACAGAACAGATGAAAAGGAAGTTGATGAGTTTTCTGAAGTTCCAGCTCACGTGAGGAGTTTCTGAGAGAAGGTGGTCAGGGCTGTGGTTTTTAATTAAATGACCTCTTTCCACGGCCAGTCAAACTTTCAGACTTAGCAAGGCCTTGCATAACAGGAGGTGCCTTATTTACAGGCTGCTCATTCATGGGGGCTCAATGATAAATTATTTAGTTCCAGATACCCCAGGGGTGCCTGCTGGGCTGTGTTGTCCCCGTGGTTTCCCAGCTTTGCATGTTCTCTCTCTGGCTAATTCCCAAACTCCAGCTGTTTGCCGGAGTGCAGCTCGGCTATTAATGTTAATTAGTGAGGTTCTGCTCTGTGAGTGCTCCTGTAGCACAGGCTTTCAAAGCACGCCAAGTGCTCAGCTCCTCACCCGTGTAACGAGCTTGTACACAGCTCTGCTGTTAATTAGCTGCATCCCTACAAGGACATGTGCCCCTCTTGGGATTGGGAGTTTTGCTGTTGAGCTGCTTGTGGTGGTGACAAAGTCCCTGCAGGGACTCAGGAGCAGCCTTGTGCCAGGGTCGGGGTTCCAGCTGTTTGTCTGAATCATTGGTTTCTCCTCTGGGCAGCCTGGTTGCTACTGTTAGTTCTTTTCAGATTTGCCATTAGTACCTTCTTTTAATCACTGCTGGCAAAGTCCTGACTGGATTTGTGCTCCAGGTAGGGGTCAGGTTTGAGTGTTCTTCAGAAAGATTCTGTGCGGTTTTGGGTTTCTGCCTCCTGATGACATCACATGGAAGTGCTGTTTGTTCTGCCAAATCCACCTGGGGCTTTGGTATGGGATGCTCCTGTTGTGGTGCATAATAGACTGGTTTGGGTTGGAAGGGAACTTAAATCCCATCTCATCCCACCCCCTGCCATGGGCAGGGACACCTCCCATTGTCCCAGGATGCTCCAACCTGGTCGTGGACACTCACAGGGATGGGCCATCCATCCTTTCTCTGGGAATTCCAGCCCAGCCCCTCCCCACCCTCCCAGCCAGCAATTCCTTCCCAATATCCCCTTTCCCAGCCCTGCCCTCTGGCACTGGGAAGCCATTCCCTGTGTCCTGTCCCTCCAGCCCTTGGCCCCAGTCCCTCTCCAGCTCTCCTGGAGCCCCTTCAGGCTCTGCAAGGGCCTCCAAGGTCTCCCTGGATCCTTCTCCTCTCCAGGCTGGACACCCCCAGCTCTCCCAGCCTGGCTCCAGAGCTGCCATTGGATCCATGCCCAGCCCAGCTCCCAACTGGGAAGGAGCTCAGGGAACAAGGGGCTTCTCTGGGAATCTTGGCACTCAGGGAAGGGTCTCCCTTTCCTGTTGATCCCATTTACATCCCTGACTTCCATGAAAATCTCTCTTGCTGGATTCTAATTGTCCTTTATCCCAGAATGGTTTGGGTTGGAAGGGACCTCAAAGCTCATCCCATTCCATGGGCAGAGACACCTCCCACTGTCCCAGGGTGCTCCAACCTGGCCTTGGACACTCCCAGGGCTGGGCCATCCATCCTTTCTCTGGGAATTCCAGCCCAGCCCCTCCCCACCCTCCCAGCCAGCAATTCCTTCCCAATATCCCCTTTCCCAGCCCTGCCCTCTGGCACTGGGAAGCCATTCCCTGTGTCCTGTCCCTCCAGCCCTTGGCCCCAGTCCCTCTCCAGCTCTCCTGGAGCCCCTTCAGGCTCTGCAAGGGCCTCCAAGGTCTCCCTGGATCCTTCTCTTCTCCAGCCTGGACACCCCCAGCTCTCCCAGCCTGGCTCCAGAGCTGCCATTGGATCCATGCCCAGCCCAGCTCCCAACTGGGAAGGACTTCAGGGAACAAGGGGCTTCTCTGGGAATCTTGGCACTCAGGGAAGGGTCTCCCTTTCCTGTTGATCCCATTTACATCCCTGACTTCCACGAAAATCTCTCTTGATGGATTCTAATTGTCCTTTATCCCAGAATGGTTTGGGTTGGAAGGGACCTCGAAGCTCATCCCATTCCATGGGCAGGGACACCTCCCACTGTCCCAGGTTGCTCCAGCCTGGCCTTGGACACTCCCAGGGCTGGGCCATCCATCCTTTCTCTGGGAATTCCATTCCAGCCCCTCCCCACCCTTCCAGCCAGCAATTCCTTCCCAATATCCCCTTTCCCAGCCCTGCCCTCTGGCAGTGGGAAGCCATTCCCTGTGTCCTGTCCCTCCATCCCTTGGCCCCAGTCCCTCTCCAGCTCTCCTGGAGCCCCTTCAGGCTCTGGAAGGGCCTCCAAGATCTCCCTGGATCCTTTTCTCCAGGTGTCCTCATAGATCCAGTGTGTGAAAGGACCTTAAATATATCCCATTCCACCCCTGCCATGGGCAGGGACACCTTCCACTGTCCCAGGTTGCTCCAACCTGGCCTTGGACACTTCCAGGGCTGGGGCAGCCACAGCTTCTTTGGGCAACCTAATCCAGTTTGAAGCATCTCTGAGAGGTGATTTTCTCTATATCTTGGTAGAAGAACATTCTCCTCCTTTTTTACATCCAGGGCAACAGAAGGAAGGAGGTGGTGCCCTCTTGCTCTGCAGATAAATAATATGACCATTAATGAGAACCAAATCATGTTTTAATTTTCGTGTATGTTCAGGATGGAAAAGTGATGTGAGATCAGCAGGTTTTTCCAGAAGAGGAGGGTTGTTCTCAACTGCCTCTGCTTTGTCCCTGGTTTTATGTGTTCAGTATCACCCAGAAAACTCCTGGTTTTGCCGTTTGATTGTAATTTGCATTTAAATTGGCTGCCTGAAGGGAGTCGCTTGGAGGGGAGATGGGGCTCTCTGTGGCTTCAGCCTCTTGCAGATCTGGCTGAAAGTAATGGCATTTACATAAAAACCATTAGCTCTGTTATTGATAAACATGAAAGGCATCCATTTCGTTTAATTTTCTGTAGAGGAGCCTTTAATATAAGCACACAATAGCACTGAGGTAGTGACATTCCTGCCCCCCCATCCCTCTGTGCTGACCTCTTGTTTTAAGGGCAGGTTTTGATGGGGATGTTGTTGGTGGAGGGATGGGAAATTATTTCTGTTCCAATTTCCTGAAGTGGCCAGTTGTCTGGCTGCATTGCAGGGAATTATTTAATGCTCATTTTCAGAGGTGTCTCTATTAATTGAAGGGGGATTTAATGTCTCCCTGAAGCACAGTTGGTCTGTGTGTGATGTACACCAACATGGACGTCTGGCAATTCTGTGGATAATCTTTTCCTTAATCAAAATGGGTTTAAGCACAACTTCAGTGGCTCCTTATTAAGGGGATAAAGTGTGTTGAAACAACAGATCTATTAAAGGGAACTTCTCTGAGCCCATGTAACCCCTCAGCACTGAGTCTGCACAAACATTTGTTCCCTGGTGTGTGTGATGGTTCACTGGTGACCACACCGTGTCACACAGAGCTGTGATTCACCCTCTCTGTAGTAACTGGCTTTGTGGAGCTGCTGCTGCTGCTCTCAGGTATAAATATCTCTCTTTTCTCATGGGCTGGATCAGGGCTGACCTGGGGAGCCTCCAGAGGCAGCTGGTGCTGTGGTTGTTTTCAAGCATCACAGCATTTGCTTGAGAGACTTTGCTGTGAGCTTTGCAAGCTCTTCCACTTCTTGACCTCAGAGCTCAAGGGACCTGTTTGTGTCTCTGTCTGGCATTCCTTACCTGACCTGCTTTTTGCTTTTTTTTTTCTTAAATATTAAATTTTTTCAATTTTTTTTGTCTCTTTGTCCATATTTACAACTCCTTTTCCTCTCTAACAGGCTCCAGACAGATGAGTAGAGAGCTGGGGGCAGGAGAGGAACAGATCCCAGTTTTCCAGCTGATCACCGTGTCCAGTGAGTACCTTAATATTTCAAGAATAAAACTTTCTGTGGTGCCTGAGGTTGTCCTGAAAGTGCCTCCACAGGGGCACAGCATGAACTCTGCATGCTTGGACAGTGTTGTCCTGGAAATACAGACATGCTTGGCTGAATTCTTGTTTTGGGAATAGCTCCAGCTCTTTTATCTGAAGTGGTAAATTGTATCCATGTCCCATTTCCAGTAGTGTGAGTGGAGAGCTGGTGAAATTGTGTCTTGTACTCCCTCAGGGCTGTGGGAATCCACACTGAAGGTGCCATGTGAGGCTTCCTGCACTGCAGTCCAGGAGTGGGAATGGTCTCCAGTGCTATTCCAGCCTTGGGGAGGTGTGGGAATGGTCCCTGGTGCTATTCCAGTCTTGGGGAAGAGTGGGAGTGGTCTCCGGTGGTATTCCAGCCTTGGGGAAGAGTGGGAATGGTCTCCAGTGCTATTCCAGCTTTGGGGAAGGATGGGAATGGTCTCCGGTGCTATTCCAGCTTTGGGGAAGGGTGGGAATGGTCTCCAGTGCTACTCCAGCCTTGGGGAGGTGTGGGAATGGTCTCCAGTGCTATTCCAGCTTTGGGGAAGGGTGGGAATGGTCTCCAGTGCTATTCCAGCCTTGAGGAAGAGTGGGAATGGTCTCCAGTGCTATTCCAGCCTTGGGGAAGAGTGGGAATGGTCTCCAGTGCTATTCCAGCCTTGGGGAAGAGTGGGAATGGTCTCCAGTGCTATTCCAGCCTTGGGGAAGAGTGGGAATGGTCTCCAGTGATATTCCAGCCTTGGGGAGGTGTGGGAATGGTCTCCAGTGCTATTCCAGCTTTGGGGAAGGGTGGGAATGGTCTCTGGTGCTATTCCAGCCTTGGGGAAGGGTGGAAGTGGCTGAGTGACCTGCCATGGCACATGTTGGGGTTGCTCATAAAGGGCTGATGTGAAATCAGGCAAATGAGCCTTGGCCTGACTGGTGGGCGGAAAAAAAAACACTGGAAAGTGTCCCCTTTTTCGTGGTGAGGGTGGCAGGTTTTCCCTGGAAGTGGAGGAGAAAATCAGTATTTCATGGGGAATTTTTACACATTAAAATGTCTTGCATGCGTGTTAATGGGCTGTGCTAACGAGCCTGTGCTTTATGAGGTGTCTACAAACATATCAGGACTTGCTCCTGTGAGGGAGTCGAGGTTGTAAATGGTGGATAATCAGGACATCTTGGCCCATCTGGTGCCAGACTGGAAAGGTTCATTGCCTTGTAGGTGCCTGCAAGGCAGGAGGGTGCTCTGCTGCTGGAGTGAAATGCAGGTGAGGTGGGAGCTGTGCCCATCCCTGAGACCCTGCACAGTTCAGTTTCTGTGACAGCCCCTGAGAGGAGCACGGGATGATGAATATTGAAGGCGTTTGTTAATTAAAGTCAAGGACAAAATGATACACTGAAACTGGGTTGTGTCATCAGGTCGGTGTGAATATATCCAGGGAGAAGGGCAGAGAACTCCTGTGCTTTTTGGAAATAAGAGGTGTGCTGATTTGTGGTTTCCTCAGTTTGTATCTGACCAGCACAGGATGATGTGCAGGATGTCCTTGGTTCAGGTGTCTTTTCCTGTGTTACATATTGATGTAGCTTTTTGTACTCCTGCATTCAGGACAGTCTCTCTTCCTTCATTTTGTGTCATGCCAAGCACAGCAGGGACTCAGGGACTCAGTTCAGTTCTGGGCCAGTCAGTTGAGGCAAGAGATTGAGGGGCTGGAGCGGGGCCAGAGAAGAGCAACGAGCCTGGAGAAGGGACTGGATGTGGCACTGAGTGTCCTCTGAAACACCTCCAGGGACAGAGAATCCACCATGTCTTGATCCAACCCCACTGTGATCACCAGCCCAGGGCACTGAGTGCCCTGGGCTGGTGATCACAGTGGGGTTGGATCAAGGGTTGGAGTTGATGATCTCAGAGGTCTCTTCCAACCCAAGTGAGAAGAGCAACGAGGCTGGACAAGGGAGTGGAGCACAAGTGCTGTGGGGAGAGGCTGAGGGAGCTGGGGGTGTTTAGCCTGGAGAAGAGGAGGCTCAGAGGTGACCTCAGCACTGTCTGGAACTGCCTGAAGGGAAGTTGTGGCCAGCTGGGGGTTGGTCTCTTCTCTTAAACAAGAGGGCACAGCTTGAGCTCTGCCAGGGGAGGTTTGGGCTGGATATCAGGGAGAAATTCTTTGCAGAGAGAGTGCTCAGGGATTGGAATGGGCTGCCCAGAGAGGGGGTGGATTCCCCATCCCTGGAGGTTTTTCAGCTGAGCTTGGCCGTGGCACTGAGTGCCATGATCTGGTAAAGGGACTGGAGCTGGACCAAGGGTTGGGCTTGATGATCTCAGAGGGCTTTTCCAACCCCATCCATTCTATGATTCTATGAAAAACTCCAGGGTGAATAATAACCCTGGACGTGTCAGGGAGGTCCCATGAAGGACAAACGAGGCTTTTGCTGGGCCATCCTGCCACAGTCCTCATCGACAGCTCTAATCCCAGGGTGTGCTCCCAGTCAGATCTGCTGACTGCAGGAGCTGAAACACGTCGATACCATTGAGTTCCCTTCCCTTTGCATATCTTAGGAGAAGGGAGTGAGTTGCAGCCTGACAGCTCTGCAATCTGCAGAAGGCCACGGGGCTGCAAAGGCTTCCCCCAGGACATAGTTTGGCCTGCACTGCATATATTCCACTGGTGTTGTGTGCAGCAGGCTCAGCAGTGACCTTCAGGAGCTGTTAATGCTTTGTGGGCCTGATGGCTGGAGGAATGAGTGCAGGAGACAAGGGGTTCAGGCTTGGAGTTCTTCTTGGGGTGGGAGCCGGTGGTTAAAGCAAGAAGGCTGCAAGTCTGAGTTTGGGTTAGTGGGAGAGAGCTGAGCAAAGGGCTGTTCTTGGCAGGGAGCTGGACCAGAGGAGGTGCTGGAAACAGCCTGGGATTGCTGTGGAACAGAGTGGGGAGACAACCTGTTTCCAGGGAGTCCTTAGCAAGTTGTTTTTATCATAGAATCATATAATGGATTGGGCTGGAAAAGCCCTCTGAGATCATCAAGTTCAACCCTTGGTCCAACTCCAGTCCCTTTACCAGATCATGGCACTCAGTGCCACGGCCAAGCTCAGCTGAAAAACCTCCAGGGATGGGGAATCCACCCCCTCTCTGGGCAGCCCATTCCAATCCCTGAGCACTCTCTCTGCAAAGGATTTTTTTCTGCTCTCCAACTTCAGTTTCCCCTGGCAGAGCTTGAGCCCATCGTGCCCCCTTGTCCTATTGCTGAGTGCCTGGGAGAAGAGACCAAGCCCCACCTGGCCACAATTTCCCTTCAGGCAGTTCCAGACAGTGCTGAGGTCACCTCTGAGCCTCCTCTTCTCCAGGCTGAACACCCCCAGCTCCCTCAGCCTCTCCCCACAGCACTTGTGCTCCAGTCCCTTCTCCAGCCTCGTTGCTCTTCTCTGGCCCCGCTCCAGCCCCTCAATCTCTTGCCTCAACTCAGGGGCCCAGAACTGAACACAACACTCAAGGTGTGGCCTCCCCAAGGCAGAGTCCAGGGGAAGGGTCACTGCCCTGGGCCTGCTGGCCACGCTACTTTGGATCCAGGCCAGGATCCCCTTGGCCTTCTTGGCCACCTGGGCACACTGGTGGCTCCTCTTGAGCTTCCTGTCCCTCAGTCCCCCCAGGTCCCTCTGCCTGGCTGCTTTCCAGCCACTCTGTGCCCAGCCTGCAAGATTCCATTGCACTGGATATCAATAACCAGGCTGGGACTGGAACCTAAGAATCTTTTCAGGACACTCCTCTTCAGATGTCTCCTGAGGTTTCCTGGCTCAGCAGCCAAGCGAAGAACTGCAGGAGGTTGTGTCTCAGGCCCCTTCCTCTGAGGATGTGGCATCATCCCTGTGACCACCAGCGTGGGTCTGATGCTTCCTGTGCCCCACGTGGGCTGCTCTGGTCTTTGTCAGCTCACAAGTGTAGTTAGGAAGGCTGAGGGAGAGCAGGTAGTTCTGCAGGGAGGGTTTGTGCTGCCTGTACCTCCTGCTGCAGTCCTGAGCAGTGAGGGGGTGGAATTCCTGCCTCCTGCTGCTGTTCTTGTCAGAAGATGCTGCAGATTCTTGTCAGCTTCTTTAACATCTCCGAACGGGAGCTGTGGGAGGCCACAGGTCTCTCCTGTCTCCAGCCATGGCAGGTGGGAATGTCCTTCATCTCACATCAATTTATTTGGCTCTTGGTGGGAACCAGGTGTGTTTTCAGCCTCTGTCCTGTCCCCAGGCATTTCAAAGTTTACCTCTGAGTGCTGAACCACTTCCTTGGGGTAACTGCACCAACTGCCAACTCATTTTGTGTAGTCAGCTCCTGCTTGGGGAGTTGTTTGCATGTTTGGCAACTCCGTGCTGGTAAAATTCTGTAAATCCCTCCCATGTCTTCCGTCAGAGGCCTCTTTTCCAGCCTGAAATATCCCAATTAATTCAATGGTCCCTATGGAGATGCTCCATGTCTTTGACCATCTTCACTATTCCTTTGTCCTCTTGATGGTAACTTCTGCTCGTGGTTCATGTCTCTTTTCTCTCCTCTTGAATGTTCTTGAAAGAAGCTTGACAGAACCTTTGGGTTTCTGAGGGCCTGTCCTTTTTCTGCAGTTCTCTGTGTGTATCCCTGGAAAAGAAACCAGGAGTTTTGATGTGATAGTAAGCCACAGACTTTTCCCTCTTTCTAAAAAGCGGAAGTTTGTGCCTAATCTCAAAGCTCTATCAGAAAAGCCCTCAATAAACCTGATAACATTCCAGGGCAGTGAATCACTGGAACAATAGGGTGTTTAACAAGGAGCCCTGGCAGAGGTGGTGTGGCTTTGTGCTGGAGCTGTCAGCCAGGATATGGGATCTGTCCCTGCATCCTCAGCAATTGTGTGACACTGAATGGCTCTGGTGTCTCCTGCACCTTCTGAACAGGGACAAGGAGCACTCTGGGGGTTAAACCTCCTCCCCTCTCCGTTGGTTCATGATACCAAGAGAGAGATTTAATCTTATTTAAATAAATATAAATCTGCCATCAAGCAGGTGCTGGTTCTGCAAGGACAAGCCATGACCCTCCATCCCCTCTGCTTTGCCTGAGTGGTATTTGCTTTATGATTGCTGTGCTTCCAAAAAGCAGCACTGGAATGTGACGTGATGCAGATCACAGAATCACAGAATGGATTGGGCTGGAAAAGCCCTCTGAGATCATCAAGTCCAACCCTTGGTCCAACTCCAGTCCCTTTATCAGATCATGGCACTCAGTGCCACGGCCAAGCTCAGCTGAAAAACCTCCAGGGATGGGGAATCCACCCCCTCTCTGGGCAGCCCATTCCAATCCCTGAGCACTCTCTCTGCAAAGGATTTTTTCCTGCTCTCCAACTTCAATTTCCCCTGGCAGAGCTTGAGCCCATCGTGCCCCCTTGTCCTGTTGCTGAGTGCCTGGGTTTCCATGCAGGGTGACAGTCCTGCAGTGCAGCTCTGCACTCTGACCTGCCCGGGGCTGGGACGTGGCTGTGGCTTTGTCTGCCCTGACTCAGATCTTTGGGTATCTCTGCCCTGACTCACATCTGTGGCTTTGGAGCTGCCCTGAGGTGAGTCAGGGCTCCCGCAGGGGTGATTAAAGCCCTGCCCTGTGGGCAGCCTGGGAAACCTGGGCCTGCCTTCAGCTCTTTTCCTCAGAGCTCCCAGGATCATCCAGAGTGGTTTTTCCCAGTGGTGAGGTTTATCTTCCGTGCCTTCAAGCTCCACTGCTGTCTGTGCCCCTGTGCTTTGCTTCTTTCCTCTCTCTGCCTTCCCCTGTGCTTCCTTCCTGCCTGTGAAGCCACAGAACCCCCAGAGCCACCCAGGCCTGTCTGGGCTCTCTTGGTGGCTCCTGTTCTGCACAGAGAAGCCAAAGGACCAAATCCTTGGGTCATTTTTTTTCCCAAAGCACCCTCTGTGTGTGTATCAGCAAATGTACCATCATTTCACAGCACAGCTTTGTCCAGACACTGCACACAAACCACCAGCTGCCCAGAGCCTCACCTGACCTGCCAGGATGTGCCACCCTGCTCAGGCAGTCCTGATTCCAAGCTGTGGAGTCCTCCTGGACAGGGAAACGTGGATGACATCAGGAGGAGAGAGAGAGAGAAATACAGCCAGAAACTGGAGGCTGATTTCAGATCTGTCACTGCTCAGGGTGTCCCAGCCCTGCTTGTTGGTGAAGGCTGGAGGCTTTTTATTCTTTCCTTGCCTTCATATATATAATATATATTTATGGTTCTCATTCTTCTTATTACATTTGTATGAAGTTGCACACAGCCAGCTCTCCAGCCCACAGACAACCCACTGTAACAACTTCAGCTGTAGTTTAGCAAGATAGTAAATTAAGAGTAATTTTTAATCTGGTTGGGAGAAGATCAGCCAAATTGAGTGTTTCTCCTGTTGGTTTCAGTGTTATTTTTGGCCAGGCAATCCTTAGAGGGTGTAAATGCACCAGACATGGATCCCTCTCCAAGAGGGATCAGCTCTTCCTGGACAGCACTGGAACTCTGCATCTGTTTATTTGTGTTTTACTCCTTTTTCTGTACATTGCCTGAATAACAGTGTGGGAAGGGCTTGTGAAATGCTGAGCTGGGTGTTGGAATTCTGCTCTGCCCAGGAAAATCTCTAGCGATGGGAGACTCCATGCAGGGGAAACCTCCTTCCTGTGGGAAGGTTTGGAGCCATCACTGGGATCCCTGCTGGGATCCAGCCACACCAGGGAAGTGGGGAATTAGAATCCAGCTCCTGGCATCACCCAGGGGCCTTTTCCATTTAATGCAGCCACTGAAAGTGGGAGCAGAGGCTGCCTGGGACAATGCTGGGATGGAGCAGCTGGAACAGGCTGCCTTTGTGGCACCATCACAAAGCCACCAGTATGTGCTGGGGTGTCCCTGCTTGCTGGGCCTGTACCGTCAGCTCAGGTCCTGTTCCCCACCAGGAACTGGGTTGTCTTGGGTAGAATAAGTCCCTGTTTGTGTGTGTGTTGCTTTTCTGCTCACAGTTCCTCTTGGATCACGTGGGGGATTAGAGGAAAAGGGCTGGGGTGAGGTGGAAACCATCAGGTGGTGTGTGAGATCCTCCCCAGTGTGTGTGGGGCTGAATGTTCCATCCCTCCTCTGGCTCTGCACAACTCCCTCCCAGGAGCTCCTGGGGAGGTGCAGGCCAGTCCTTCTCCCAGGGAACAAGGGACACCACAAGAGGAACTGGCCTCATGTTGTGCCAGGGCAGGTTTAAGTTGGATATTTTGAAAGATTTCTTCATGGCAAGGGTTGCCAGATTGAAACAGGTGGTGTCACCCCCCCAGGAAATGTGTGGATGTGGCACTTGTGGACATGGTTTATTGGTGAACGTGATGGTGGTGCTGGATTGATGTTTGCCTTGGTGATCTTAGAGGTCTTTTCCAACCACAACAATTCCATGATTCTTCTCTTGGTGGTTCAACCTTATTTCCTCATTACATAACAAAGCCCACCCATTCCCTGCTGGGCTGAGGCCCCAGCTCTCTACCTGCTCTTTTCCAGGCTATTCCTTGGGTCCATTCCTAAACCCTGCTCCTGGCAGGATATTTATATTTGAGCACATCCCTGACTTTATTTTTCATGCTGTCTCTGCTACAGGGACAAAGATTCTAGACCAGTTTCCTCCTCCTCCTTTGTTTTATGTCCTCATTCATTAAAAGATGTCACTCTAACCTGTGTCCTGGCCAGGCAAATAAGTCTGAATTTAAATTACATCCAGATTTGCCAAATGGGTGACAGACCCATATGGGAGCTGGACAGGGGCAAGGAGCTGAACCTGCAGTGGATGATTCCTTGTAGCCAGCCTGGCCTCATGGATTCTGGCTTGATGATTCCTTGGCTTTGCTCTGCTCCCTGTTCTCCCATGTCCTCCCAGGTACTGTGGCAGTGACGTGGGAGGGTTCAGGATGTGATTCCACTCCTGAGCAGTGTGGCTGAGCAGCTTCCAGATGATTCCTAAAGGAGAGGCCTTGGCCATTTGTGCTCCTTGAAAGATTCTGTCCTGAGAATGGGGTTTGTAACCCTGGGGACCAGCCAGGTTTGGGATTGATTTAGGACCTTTAAGGGCATGTAGAGGCTCCAGGGAGACCTTGGAGGCCCTTGCAGAGCGTGAAGGGGCTCCAGGAGAGCTGGAGAGGGACTGGGGCCAAGGGCTGGAGGGACAGGACACAGGGAATGGCTTCCCAGTGCCAGAGGGCAGGGCTGGGAAAGGGGATATTGGGAAGGAATTCCTAGGGGAGGGGCTGGGCTGGAATTCCCAGAGAAAGGATGGATGGCCCAGCCCTGGGAGTGTCCAAGGCCAGGTTGGAGCAACCTGGGAGAATGGGAGGTGTCCCTGCCCATGGAATGGGATCAGCTTTCAGGTCCCTTCCAACCCAAACCATTCTGGGATAAAGGACAATTAGAATCCAGCAAGAGGGATTTTTCATGGAAGTCAGGGATGTAAATGGGATCAACAGGAAAGGGAGACCCTTCCCTGAGTGTCAAGATTCCCAGAGAAGCCCCTTGTTCCCTGAAGTCCTTCCCAGTTGGGAGCTGGGCTGGGCATGGATCCAATGGCAGCTCTGGAGCCAGGCTGGGAGAGCTGGGGGTGTCCAGGCTGGAGAGGAGAAGGATCCAGGGAGACCTTGGAGGCCCTTGCAGAGCCTGAAGGGACTCCAGGAGAGCTGGAGAGGGACTGGGGCCAAGGGCTGGAGAGACAGGACACAGGGAATGGCTTCCCAGTGCCAGAGGGCAGGGCTGGGAAAGGGGATATTGGGAAGGAATTGCTGGCTGGGAGGGGCTGGGCTGGAATTCTCAGAGAAGCTGTGGCTGTCCCAGCCCTGGGAGTGCCCAAGACCAGGTTGGATTCCCTGGGACAGTGGGAGGTGTCCCTGCCCATGGAATGGGATGAGTTTTAAGGTCCTTTCCCACCCAAACCATTCTGTGATTCCATGAACTTCTGGTTTCATTTATCCAACGGCAGGGACTGAGAACACTCTTGGCTGGGTCTAACTTAAGTGTGTCTGGACTTGGACACCTGGCAAGGGAATGTTGTTGAGATGATTGTGCTCAAGGTACAAAGCCTGAGAACAGATGAAAACCTGTTTGTGACAGGAAAACATGGCAGTGATTATTTACTGTAACAAAGCTATTTCAAAGCCGTTGAAAAGGTATTGAAGAGCCTCTCCAGGAGGTTTGCATTTCTATGGGAATGGTTGGGAAGCTGGGAATCAACGTACCACTTGCTCTGATTGGCTTTTGTGAGTAAAATATAGAGACAGCTGCTGTCTGGATTGCCTCAGACTTGATAAAAACTGGGGAAGCTTCAGTTTGGATTAAAGTGAATTAGTTCACTGAAGGCTTTTCTATACTGGAAGTTCACGTGGTAGTTCAGAGGGAGGCTCTTGGGAGCAGTTGTGGGAAGGGCCAGTGGAACCCCCCTGCAAGGGCCAGTGGACCCCCCTGCAAGGGCCAGTGGACCCCCCTGCAAGGGCCAGTGGAACCCCTCCAAGGACAAGTGAACCCCCTGCGAGGGCCAGTGGAACCCCCTGCGAGGGCCAGTGGAACCCCCTGCAAGGGCCAGTGGAACCCCCTGCAAGGGCCAGTGGAACCCCTCCAAGGACAAGTGAACCCCCTGCGAGGGCCAGTGGAACCCCCTGCAAGGGCCAGTGGAACCCCCTGTGAGAGCCAGTGAAACCCCTCCAAGGACAATAGAACCCCCTGCAAGGGCCAGTGGACCCCCCTGCAAGGGCCAGTGGACCCCCCTGCAAGGGCCAGTGGAACCCCTCCAAGGACAAGTGAACCCCCTGCGAGGGCCAGTGGAACCCCCTGCGAGGGCCAGTGGAACCCCCTGCAAGGGCCAGTGGAACCCCCTGCAAGGGCCAGTGGAACCCCTCCAAGGACAAGTGAACCCCCTGCGAGGGCCAGTGGAACCCCCTGCAAGGGCCAGTGGAACCCCCTGTGAGAGCCAGTGAAACCCCTCCAAGGACAATAGAACCCCCTGCAAGGGCCAGTGGAACCCCCCTGCAAGGGCCAGTGGAACCCCCCTGCAAGGGCCAGTGGAACCCCCTGCAAGGGCCAGTGGAACCCCTCCAAGGACAATAGAACCCCCTGCGAGGGCCAGTGGTACCCCCTGCGAGGGCCAGTGGAACCCCTCCAAGGACAATAGAACCCCCTGTGAGGGCCAGTGGAACCCCCCTGTGAGGGCCAGTGGAACCCCCCTGCAAGGACAATAGAACCCCCTGTGAGGGCCAGTGGAACCCCCCTGTGAGGGCCAGTGGAACCCCCCTGTGAGGGCCAGTGGAACCCCCCTGCAAGGGCCAGTGGAACCCCCCTGCAAGGGCCAGTGGAACCCCCCTGCAAGGGCCAGTGAACCCCCTCCAAGGACAATAGAACCCCCTGCAAGGGCCAGTGGAACCCCTACAAGGACAAGTGGAACCCCGGCAAGGGCCAGTGGAACTCCTGCAAGGGCCAGTGGAACCCCTCCAAGGACAAGTGGAACTCCTGCAAGGGCCAGTGGAACCCCTCCAAGGACAAGTGAAACCCCTCCAAGGACAAGTGGAACCCCTGCAAGGGCCAGTGAAACCCCTCCAAGGACAATAGAACCCCCTGCAAGGGCCAGTGGAACCCCTGCAAGGGCCAGTGGAACCCCCCGCAAGGGCCAGTGGTTCCCCTCCAAGGGTAAATGGAACCCCTCCAAGGCCCAGTGAAACCCCTCCAAGCCCAGTGAAATCCTCTAAGCCCAATGAAATCCTCCTTTCTTTTTCGTGAGCAAGGAAGTTTCCCGTGCACCTCCATCACAGAAGGCACTGATATGGAAGGGATTTACTTTGTGGAACTGTTCAGTCATCACTCAGCAGGATAATTGGCTTCTGATTAGGAAGAAAATATGGCTGAAGGTTCATGTTTGAGGTTCTGAAGTCCTGTTGGAAAGGCAAAGCTGTTCCTCAGTGCCAGCTCTCCCAAGATCAGGATGCTGGAGACTCCCTGCACCGGCACTGATGTCACAGCTGGTGTTGTTCAAACTCTTGGCTCCCTCCTTCACACTCCTCCCTCCTCCTGTTGCAGATCAAAGGAAGAGTGGGAATCAGTGTTGTTATTTATTCAGAATTAATAACAAGGTTATTGAATGTTTCGCTGCTGGAGGTGTTTTTGTCTCGTGCTTCCTGTACTTGGTGTTTCTCAGACCTGCTGCTCTCTGGGTGTTTGGAGCTGGTGATGATGCTGATACTGCAGGGCAGTTACTTGTTCTCTTCCCACCTCCAAAGTGACTCAGGAGCTCAAAGCAAGTCAAGTGACCCTTCCCCTGGACTCTGCCTTGGGGAGGCCACACCTGGAGTGTTGTGTTCAGTTCTGGGCCCCTCAGTTGAGGCAAGAGATTGAGGGGCTGGAGTGGGGCCAGAGAAGAGCAACGAGGCTGGAGAAGGGACTGGATGTGGCACTGAGTGTCCTCTGAAACACCTCCAGGGACAGAGAATCCACCCTGTCTTGATCCAACCCCACTGTGATCACCAGCCCACGGCACTGAGTGCCCTGGGCTGGTGATCACAGTGGGGTTGGATCAAGGGTTGGACTTGATGATCTCAGAGGTCTCTTCCAACCCAAGTGAGAAGAGCAACGAGGCTGGAGAAGGGACTGGAGCACAAGTGCTGTGGGGAGAGGCTGAGGGAGCTGGGGGTGTTCAGCCTGGAGAAGAGGAGGCTCAGAGGTGACCTCAGCACTGTCTGGAACTGCCTGAAGGGAAGTTGTGGCCAGCTGGGGGTTGGTCTCTTCTCCCAGGCACTCAGCAATAGGACAAGGGGGCACGATGGGCTCAAGCTCTGCCAGGGGAAATTGAAGTTGGAGATGAGAAAAAAATCCTTTGCAGAGAGAGTGCTCAGGGATTGGAATGGGCTGCCCAGAGAGGGGGTGGATTCCCCATCCCTGGAGGTTTTTCAGCTGAGCTTGGTCGTGGCACTGAGTGCCATGATCTGGTAAAGGGACTGGAGTTGGACCAAGGGTTGGGCTTGATGATCTCGGAGGGCTTTTCCAACCCAATCCATTCTGTGATTCTGTGATTTGTGCCTCCCACAGGCAGCATAAAGGCTGGTGGGGAAGTCTGGGCATCTGGCTGTGAGGATGATGCTTAAAATTTTCCAAGAGGAATTCTTGGTACAGAGCAGTGAGTGAAGGTGCAGCTTTGCCTCGCTGGATAAAGAACAGGTTTAACTTCTGTGTCTACCAACAGCCCTCAGTCTGCACCTGCATCAGACAGTGCTGCAGGAAAACCTGCCAGAGGCCAGGAATTCAGGAATATCCTCAGCTGGAAGGAACCCACAAGGATCATCCAGTCCAACTGTCCCTGCACAAACAGCCCAACAATCCCGCCCTGTCCCTGAGAGTGTTTTCCAAACACTCCCGGAGCTCTGGCAGGTTTGGGAAGTGCCCATTGCCCTGGGGAAGTGGGATTTGAATCTTTGCTAGCAAACTATGAAGTGTCAGATTATTGGTTTGCATATTGGTATTTAATGGTTGAAAGGACAGGGGGAAGGTTTTGGTGCTGAGTTGTGCTGGATTAGGAATGGATCCAGCCTCAGCCAGGGAATAATGGATCTTTCAGAAGCTGAGCCACAGCCTGGGAGGAAGTTTGTGTGAAAGGAGAGATTTAAATTGGAAGGAGAGTGCATTGCTGCACTGCAACTGCCCCTAAGGAAAGGAGGGTGCACTTCTTCCCTCCTCTTCTCTGTGGGATCCTCTGCTTCTTCCTGCCCATCCAGCTGCTGCCTTTCCTGGATCCTCTGCTTCTTCCTGCCCATCCAGCTGCTGCCTTTCCTGGATCCTCTGCTTCTTCCTGCCCATCCAGCTGCTGCCTTTCCTGGATCCTCTGCTTCTTCCTGCCCATCCAGCTGCTGCCTTGCCTGGATCCTCTGCTTCTTCCTGCCCATCCAGCTGCTGCCTTTCCTGGATCCTCTGCTTCTTCCTGCCCATCCAGCTGCTGCCTTTCCTGGATCCTCTGCTTCATCCTGCCCATCCAGCTGCTGCCTTGCCTGGATCCTCTGCTTCATCCTGCCCGTACAGCTGGATCCTCTGCTTCATCCTGCCCGTACAGCTGGATCCTCTGCTTCATCCTGCCCATCCAGCTGGATCCTCTGCTTCATCCTGCCCATCCAGCTGGATCCTCTGCTTCATCCTGCCCATCCAGCTGGATCCTCTGCTTCTTCCTGCCCATCCAGCTGCTGCCTTTCCTGGATCCTCTGCTTCGTCCTGCCCATCCAGCTGGATCCTCTGCTTCATCCTGCTCATCCAGCTGCTGCCTTTGCTGAATTCTCTGCTTCATCCTGCCCATCCAGCTGCTGCCTATGCTGAATTCCCTGTTTCATCCTGCCCATCCAGCTGGATCCTCTGCTTCATCCTGCTCATCCAGCTGCTGCCTTTGCTGAATTCTCTGCTTCATCCTGCTCATCCAGCTGCTGCCTTTGCTGAATTCTCTGCTTCATCCTGCCCATCCAGCTGCTGCCTTTGCTGAATTCTCTGCTTCATCCTGCCCATCCAGCTGCTGCCTATGCTGAATTCCCTGTTTCATCCTGCTCATCCAGCTGGATCCTCTGCTTCATCCTGCTCATCCAGCTGGATCCTCTGCTTCATCCTGCCCATCCAACTGGATCCTCTGCTTCATCCTGCCCATCCAGCTGCTGCCTTTCCTGGATCCTCTGCTTCATCCTGCTCATCCAGCTGGATCCTCTGCTTCATCCTGCCCATCCAGCTGGATCCTCTGCTTCTTCCTGCCCATCCAGCTGCTGCCTTTCCTGGATCCTCTGCTTCATCCTGCCCATCCAGCTGGATCCTCTGCTTCATCCTGCCCATCCAGCTGCTGCCTTTCCTGGATCCTCTGCTTCATCCTGCCCATCCAGCTGCTGCCTTTCCTTTCCCTGTGGACAGATTGAGAGTCCTTTTAATTCTGCCTGGAGTGTTCCCTGCGAGGCAATCCCAGAGCTGCTGCCTTGGAGGAGGGAGGGGGAGCCTGGCTCAGGTCCCCAGGGAGCTCATTTATATGGATACTCTTGGGTTCAGCAGCCAAGTGTGTCTTTGTTTCCATGAGATGGAATCCCAGGAGCAAGGCCGAGTCACCTGCACAGCTCATCCTTGTGGAAAGGAGGGAGAACTGACAAAATATTTGAGCTGAATTGGATTTTTTAGCCTTTCTGGTCGAGGTTGGGGTTTGTTGTTCTCTCAGCAAGTTGTGGGTTCTTTCAACCTTTAGACTAAAGCACATTTGAATAATTAGTTTATTTTATCAGTGATAGCAACAGGAAAATAAAAAGGTGGGTGGGAAAAGTGATCTCCTCCTTGCCAGCTCTGATAGGTATTGATGTCTGAGGTTGGGTTTGCCTTCAGCACAGTAAAAAATTGTAAATATTTGAAGAATTAAAGTGTGTTCCAGCTGCGTTTTTTTCAAGCCGTGATTGGAAAAGGAAAAAAAAAACCCATTGAGAGAGAAATGGGCTTGAGAGAAGTGAGCTTTGCCTAATGGCCAGAATTAAAAGTTTTACGTGTCTGCCTTGAACACTGTTCAGCCTCTCCAGAACCTTCTTAGAACAAAGCACAGCCTGAATGGCAAAGCTTTTAAAAAACCTGTTGGAAATCCCAAACCAGCAGGAGGGTGATGGGAAGATCAACAGGATAAAACAACCTCATCTTCTGCCTGCACAGTCTGTTTCTCCTGCTTGGAGAAGGTGATGCAGTGACAGAGCAGCGAGTGCTGAAACCTGAGGCCGCTGCTGGGTCTCCTCGTGGGTTTTTTTTTTTGCTCAAATGAAGGCCCTTGGGGGGTTTTTCCCCCCCCCTTTCAGTTCATTTTATTCAGAGTAAGTGTTCCCATTAGACAGTGAGTGTGTGAAAGGCTCTTGGCCCCTGTCTGAGCTGGATAATAAGAGCTGGAATAAGCCAAGAGCAGCATAATTTATTACGTGTGAAGTGATTCTCTTCAGAGCACTAATGAGCGCTGACCCAAGCACAGGTAAATTGTCTGTAGGGGGTTTTTTTTCCCCCCCTTTCCTCTGAAACCTCTGATCATTTCCCTCCCCAGGCAACCTGCCTTTCACCACCACCATTAGGCTCGTCTCAGTTTTTGTCTACATTCCAAAGTTGAACCACTTTATCATCCACAATTGAGGCGTGCTCCTGTCGGGTGGAGAGCACAACGCTGCTATAAAAGCATTTCTGACAGAATGGCTCGTTGCTGTGTTGGAGAGGAATAATGGACGTGGGATAGAGCTCTGGAGTTAAAAAGCTCTCTAAATTTAGAGTGTGGTTGTGCATTGTGGCTCAACTGAGCTGGTGCTGCTGCAGGGAAAGGTTTTGCTCCCAACCTTGTGCTCCCCACTGATCTTTTCGTGCTGATCCATCCGATTCCTTCCTTCCCTCTTGGCACAGACACTTCCCTTCCAGCTGAACTCCCTGCTCCAGCTCACTGTGGATCCAGGCTTGGAAGCTGGGGAAGAGATCTCTCTCTTTTCAGCAGCAACAGAGCAAAACCACATCCTAAATGGAGCCTCTCCTGCCAGGAGCACGTCAGTCTTTGAAAGGAGTTTGCAATCCTTCTGTTTTCTGCTCTGTGGCAACTGGGGAGTGAGGCAACCATGGTAAAAAAGCAGTTTGGTTATCCTGAGTGAAGTAAATCCTCCTGGAAACAGCTGCATTTGCCCCCAAAAGAAGTACAGAGAATTATTATGGGCAGGGCCAGGTGCTCTGTGGTGTTTTGTGTCTTACAGCCACTTGGAAAATAATTTAAAACCAAAGATTTTGCTGGTTTTTTTGCTGGGTGTTATTGGTGGGTTAATGGAGTTCCTTCCTGAAAGCATTTCCCTTCCCCAGGGATCTTTCCAGAGGCATGAAACTCCATGAAGGATGATCTGGAATAATCTGCTGCTTGTCTGCAACATTTTCTGGACATGGGAACTGTAAAAAGGGCCCTGTCAGGAATCCCTGAGAGCTGCAGGGTGAGAACAGAGGGGAGGGGCTGCTGGAAATATGAAATACAGGTGATACTGTGGTGGTGAAAAACCCCCAACCTTTAACTCCAAGGACAGTGTTGAACCCCAAAAGGAAAATGATCTTATAAGGCCACAAATAAGCAGTGACTGAGAGTTAAAAGTTGGTTTTCAGTCACGAGATGTGCAGTTTCCAAACAGTAGTTTGGGTGGAAAAAAGGGGGGAATTAGTTCAGCAGCTGTTGGGTTTTTCTCAGACATTTCACAGAGGGCTTTGACTTGTTGATTGCAGCAGGTTGTACTTTCTGTAGCAGGTTTGGGGCTTGTTTAACTCACTGTCAGGATTCGAGGCTGGGTAATCCTTGCTCTGTGTGATCTGTTCGGTGTTTGCCTCCCACGAGGGCAGGAGAGGGTGGGCACAGGTGGGATGTGGATCTCTGCAAGGTCATGACAGGAGCTACAAAATCCTTCACCTCCGAGGGGCTGGGGGGCGAAAATCTGCTGCTTTGTGCTCAGCTGGGGCTTTCTCTTGCCAAGCACTTTCTTTGAGGATTTAAATTCGGTTTCCAGATGTCACTGTGATGGTGTTTTTAGTGCTGTTATTTTGAGAGGGAGAAGCCTTTGGAACGTCACCTCGGGCAAAGTTTAGAGCAAACAAACAAACAAAACCAGCGCAGTGGGAAGCGATAAAGACTTGGCAGGGATCCAACTATGGATTCGTGTGGGAAGGCCAAAACTGGGCTCTGTGCTTATCACAAAGCATCAGATAACAAGGCCTGGCCCGTGCCCCCAGACTGGAGAGTCAGAAGGGGATCCCCTGCCAGTGCTGCTCCTCCTGCAGCCTGGAGTGCTGAGCCTCAAACCTCTCCCTGGAGTTCAGAACAGAGGGCAAAGGGAAGTCCAGAACCAGCCCAAAACCGGGATAGTTTGTGGGCAGGACCCCAGAACATCTGCCTGGGATGGCACTGTGTGTTAGAACACAGCAACAGTTCTCACCTGGAGCTGCCCTCATTCCAAGCTCCTCACCAAGATGAAGTGGGCTGCAAATCCACACCTTGCTGTGGGAATTGCTCTGGGTTCAGAGCACCCTTAGTAACATCTCAATATCCACCTCCCTGTGTGCAGTCCTAATGCAACCAGAAGCCAAAGGCACAGGTGGAGTTGTGACCCAAAATACTTTGACCTGATCACTGAAAACTCACACGTGCTGTTGAGAGGCTTTAACTCCTGTACTGTCACTGAGTGAGCAGATTGGAGAAGCAGCTCTGAGCTGAATGGCAGAGAATCACAGAATATCCTCAGTTGGAAGGCACAGGAGGATCAACAGGAGAAAACAGCCACAGGGGTCGTGAAATCCAGCTCCTGGCCCTGCACAGACACCCCAACAATCCCACCCTGTCCCTCAGAGTGTTCTCCAAACTGTCCTTGAGCTCTGGCAGGTTTGGGAAGTGCCCATTCCATGGGGAACCTGCTCAGTGCCCCCCACCCTCTGGGGGAAGAACCTTTCCCTGCGATCCCACCTGACCCTCCCTGGGCAGCCTGGTCAGTGCCCACCACCCTCTGGGGGAAGAACCTTCTTCTGAGATCCCACCTGACCCTCCCTGAGCAGCCTGGTCAGTGCCCACCACTCTCTGGGGGAAGAACCTTCTCCTGAGATCCCACCTGACCCTCCCTGGGCAGCCTGTTCAGTGCCCACCACCCTCTGAGGGAAGAACCTTTCCCTGAGATCCCACGTGACCCTCCCTGGGCAGCCTGGTCAGTGCCCACCACCCTCTGGGGGAAGAACCTTCTCCTGAGATCCAACCTGACCCTCCCTGGGCAGCCTGGTCAGTGCCCACCACCCTCTGGGGAGAAGAACCTTCTCCTGAAATCCCACCTGACCCTCCCTGGGCAGCCTGGTCAGTGCCCACCACCCTCTGGGAGAAGAACCTTCTCCTGATCTCTCTGCATGGGAAGAGCATGAGCTGGATCTGGCATGTGGGGATGGGTGGAGGAAGAACTTTGGGCTCCCTGTGGGAAGGGTCAGAGAGGGGGTAACTAAATGCAGCAACAAACATCTGCTGGCTCTGCCCCAAGTGTTTCTGGTGTCTCCTGGCTGTGCCAGATTGCAACAGCACTTGTAATACTGGAATTGCACAACCAGCCACCTGGTTCCCTGGTGAGGTTTCAGGTTGTCCTGGCTCTTTGGAGCTGCCTGTGCTGTGGGTTAGCAGAGAGATGTGTGGGGCAGTGGCAGAGCTGAGTTCCCAGGGGTGCTGTGGCCTGGAGTAGCTGGTTTTGCAAGTCATCCCTCCCATCCCCTGTGGAAAGTTGCAGCTCTCAGTTGAGGCACTGGATTAGTCCAGGGAAAGGTTTCCATCCTCAGCTTTTGCTCTGAACTCTGCCTGCAGCCCGGGACACTCTCCTGACTTGCTGAGCCAGATGGTGGTGAAGCCTGTGCTGTTATACTCTAAACATAAATGGAATAAAAGTTATATATCTATAAAAAGCATCATTAAATCTATTTCCAGCTGGAATAGATACCAAATCAGCTGCTGCAGGGTTTGGTTTTTTTTTTTAACAGGGAACTAAATCAGCTGCTGCAGGTTTGGGGTTTTTTTTGAACAGGAAACTAAATCAGCTGCTGCAGGTTTGGGGTTTTTTTTGAACAGGGAAGAACTCTAAAATATTTTATTTTCGTGGTGAGATCACAAGCACCGGCCACCACTGTGTGTTTTGGTGCTGCAGTTCCCATGGGTGTTTATGAATATTCTTCCTGACCTTGCACATGTTCTCAGCTACTCTTTGCAGATCCAACAGACTGACCCTTCCCCTCCCAAATACAGAATGTCCCGTATCCATTTAGCAAATAATTGAGTGGTTTTCTTTAGAGGATGAGCTGTTTTTTTACAGGACAAAACCTCAACTCCTGCCCTGTGTAGGTGCCTCAGATTCTCAGAGGCTGCAAAGGTGGTGAAGGGTCTGGAGGGGCCATAAAAGGAGGGATGAGGACACTGGTATGTTACTGGGAGACTGAAGGGAGACTTTTTGGGGTCTTCAACATCCTCCTGGGGGGCAGCTCTGATCTCTGCTCTGTGGGAGCAGGGACAGGACGCAGGGAAGGGCTGGAACTGTGCAAGGAAGGGTCAGGTGGGATCTCAAGGAAAGGTTCTTCCCCCAGAGGGTGGTGGGCACTGACCAGGCTGCCCAGGGAGGATCAGGTGGGATTTCAGGAGAAGGTTCTTCCCCCAGAGGGTGGTGGGCACTGACCAGGCTGCCCAGGAGGGTCAGGTGGGATGTCAGGAGAAGGTTCTTCCCCCAGAGGGTGGTGGGCACTGACCAGGCTGCCCAGGGAGGGTCAGGTGGGATCTCAGGAGAAGGTTCTTCTCCCAGAGGGTGGTGGGCACTGACCAGGCTGCCCAGGGAGGGTCAGGTGGGATTTCAGGGAAAGGTTCTTCCCCCAGAGGGTGGTGGGCACTGACCAGGCTGCCCAGGGAGGGTCAGGTGGGATCTCAGGAGAAGGTTCTTCCCCCAGAGGGTGGTGGGCACTGACCAGGCTGCCCAGGGAGGGTCAGGTGGGATCTCAGGAGAAGGTTCTTCTCCCAGAGGGTGGTGGGCACTGACCAGGCTGCCCAGGGAGGGTCACGTGGGATCTCAGGGAAAGGTTCTTTCCTCAGAGGGTGGTGGGCACTGAACAGGCTGCCCAGGAGGGTCAGGTGGGATCTCAACAGAAGGTTCTTCTCCCAGAGGGTGCTGGGCACTGACCAGACTGCCCAGGGAGGGTCAGGTGGGATATCAGGAGAAGGTTCTTCCCCCAGAGGGTGATAGGCACTGACCAGGCTCCCCATGGGATGGGCACTTCCCAAACCTGCCAGAGCTCCAGGAGAGTTTGGACAACTGGACAGGGTGGGATTGTTGGGGTGTCTGTGCAGGGTCAGGGGTTGGATTTGATGATCTTGGTGGGTCCCTTCCAGCTGAGGACATTCTGTGATTCCAAGCCCAGCCAGAATGGACAGGCCGAGTCACCTCTGAAGAGAAAAACCAAAGGAAGAGCAGGGAGAGCAGTTGGATTGGGTTTTTTTTTACAACTCCTCAAGGGGTGGTGTTGCTTTAATGCTTGTTTGTAGTGCCCATACTCCTCTCACAGCCAGAGCTGGTGTGATCTCTCTTGAGTCAAGATTTCTGTTGGCTCAGAGGGAGAGGAGAAGGATCAGCTCCATCCTGGCCCTGCTGATTTCTTGAGCCAGCTCCATCCTGGCTCTGCACTCCAAGAAGGCTGATCTGTGTCTTTAATGGTGTATCTGTGGGGCACTTCCTAAGCAGAAACAGGAGCCACCTTATGCTAAAAGCGCCTGAGATGTTCGTCCCCCTCTCTGCAGAGGAAGGATAAACACTCCTCGATCTGCCAGGAGGGGCTGTGGGGGTTTCATTAACATTTGCAAAGTGCTCCGTCTTTCAGTACCTTCTCAGTGTCGCGATTACTGCTCCAGCTGTCGCGAGCGGCGCCAACAACAACTGCTCTCCTGTCATCGAGGGATTGGGGATGCCTTGGGACTTGCTGGGATTTTCATGCTCTGTTTCCCCTGTACAAAATACAGATTTGGGGGAGAGGATAAACCTGTTCTTTCCACCATCAATTATTTGTGTCCCTTGTTACGTTCTTTCTTCTTCCCTTTTTTTGTGTCTGTGCCTTTGGAGTGCAGGGAACTGTCCTTTTATTTTCTCTGTGTCTCTCCTTAAAATATTTTTGACCTTGTTTTTGGGTCTCTTCCTAAAAATACTGCCATAGTTTCTAAAATCTCAGCCATGCACTGCCAGGGGGGTTTGACTTGATGATCTTGAAGGTCTTTTCCAACCCAGTCGATCCCATTCTATGATTCTTATTTTAAAGTGGATGTGAAATTCCTGATAAATTCCTCCATTCCCCTGGACTTGTGTTTCCCTGAGTTCCTCCTCGCAGCACTTTGGGAATTAAGACCTCCAGCTTTGTTCTCCCAAATGCTCCTTTTATTGCTAACAGTGCTTTGTGGAAGCCTCTTAAAAATCAATAATTTCAAATTTAGTTTTCAAGGAAGGCTTGTACTTATATGGTCTCCCCAACAATAATATTACACTTAACAATTTATAAATTAAATGGTTATGGGTTCTACCCACGCTGAGGTGGCAGAAGGACATCTGAGTCCCCCACAGGTCTCTGGCTCAGGTAACTGTGACTATAACTCTTATTCTGCTGAGGATTCATTAATCTTGACTTAAAAAGCAGATGAGATTTAAAATCTAATTTTTTCATTTTGTACTCCAAGAAAGTTCCAACCATCATTTGAAGTCTTGGAACTTTTAAGCTCGTAATTATCTGTGGGAGGGAAGAGTACAAAGAATTTCCTTCAAGAGCAGCTGCACTCAGCCCTTTCATCAACCGACCTGTGTGTGTGTCAGAGCTGGCTCTGTTTGCCTGAGCTCTTAAACCTGCTCCTGTTTGCCCTGCTCAGGGAATGATGCTGGGGGAGAAGGAGCTGTCCCTGTCCCTGTCCCTGTCCCTCCTCTGTGGGGAAGGGAGGGAGTGTTCTCACCACACTCTTGGTATTAGTAAAGGTTTTAGGGCCAGGAAAATCAAATCACAGAATCCTGGAATGGATTGGGTTGGAAAATCCCTCTGAGATCATCAAGTCCAACCCTTGGTCCAACTCCAGTCCCTTTACCAGATCATGGCACTCAGTGCCATGGCCAAGCTCAGCTGAAAAACCTCCAGGGATGGGGAATCCACCCCCTCTCTGGGCAGCCCATTCCAATCCCTGAGCACTCTCTCTGCAAAGGATTTTTTTCTGCTCTCCAACTTCAATTTCCCCTGGCAGAGCTTGAGCCCATCGTGCCCCCTTGTCCTATTGCTGAGTGCCTGGGAGAAGAGACCAACCCCCAGCTGGCCAGAACTTCCCTTCAGGCAGTTTCAGACAGTGCTGAGGTCACCTCTGAGCCTCCTCTTCTCCAGGCTGAACACCCCCAGCTCCCTCAGCCTCTCCCCACAGCACTTGTGCTCCAGTCCCTTCTCCAGCCTCGTTGCTCTTCTCACTTGGGTTGGAAGACACCTCTGAGATCATCAGTTCCAACCCTTGATCCAACCCCACTGTGATCACCAGCCCATGGCACAGAGTGCCATGGGCTGGTGATCACAGTGGGGTTGGATCAAGACATGTTGGATTCTCTGTCCCTAGAGGTGTTTCAGAGGACACTCAGTGCCACATCCAGTCCCTTCTCCAGCCTCGTTGCTCTTCCCTGGCCCCGCTCCAGCCCCTCAATCTCTTGCCTCAACTGAGGGGCCCAGAACTGACCACAACACTCAAGGTGTGGCCTCCCCAAGGCAGAGTCCAGGGGAAGGGTCACTGCCCTGGGCTTGCTGGCCATGCTGTTTTTGATCCAAGCCAGTGCAGTGTCTCCTTTTCCCCCTTCAAATTCTGAGTCATAAATCACAGAGGATGCAGCAAAATGTGGTTATTCCCAGCCTGGTGTTTTTGGCTCCAGGGGTTTGATGCTCCAAATTGAAATTAAATCTCCCTGGTTGCCACTGGGAGTGGGGGGAGTTGAGTGACTGCCCCAAGATTTGTGTCCATGTTTGTCAGTGTGGACGTCACTGTGGGAGTGTGTGTGACTCCCACAGAAAATGCAGCGAGTTTCTGCTTCCCAGGAGAGAATTCCTGACTCTGCCAAGTGTGTCGTTGATGGATTTTAAAATAATAAATCTGAATGTGCTGCATCCACTTCCCTGCTTAGCAGAGACTTGGACAGCAGGAGCTGGGATGTGATTCACCTCTGCCTCCCTGTGCTTGGGGGCTCAAGGGAGTGGAAGGTCTTTGAGTGAGTGATGCCCTAACCCAGTTTTGATTAAAAACCCTCTGAGCACCCCAATAATCATTTGTTCTTCATGCACTGCCAAGGTCTGAGCTGTGGCAGCACATTCCCTGCTGTGTCCTTCAGGGAACTGGTGTGTTCCAAGAGGGCATTCCCAGTGCTGCTCTGAGCTCAGGGAGCCTTTCTAGTTCTCTTTTTGCATAAAGAGCTCTTGATGTTTTCTTGAGAAGTGTCAGGAGGCGTTGCCTGGATCGGTTTTGCTTCACTCTCTGTTCCAGAAGGGTCGGTTTTTCCATCACCCCTTCCCATTTGTGTCTCTTGGGGCAACCTGGTTGTTCATGCCCAGCAACCCTGAATGGGGAATCCCAGAATCCCAGACTGGTTTGCGTGGGAAGGGATCTCAAAGCTCATCCCATTCCATGCCCAGGGACACCTCCCACTGTCCCAGGGTATCCAACCTGGCCATGGACACTCCAGGGCTGGGGCAGCCACAGCTTCTCTCTGAAGACAAGTAGCTCTGAGGAGAGAGTTGGAAAGGAAGACAAACACACAAACTGTGTGTGCAGTGTGTTCCTGTGGCCCTGAGCTCTGGTTCTGGGGTGTAACAATCCCTCTGGCTGTGGATGAGTGGAGTGGGATGAGCAGCCAGGGAACAGCTGGCTGTTCCCAGCTATGGAGCTGTTCCCTGGATTGGGAACCAAACTGCTGCTCCACGTGTGTCATCTCGTGGCTTTACTGCTCCTACTCCTGCTCTTAAAGGACTTTGTGATGTTCCAGGAGCGCTTCATCACCTGAAGGAAGCTCAGAATTCCACCTCTGAATTCGTAGTTGTGGCACTTGAAGCACAGCCTGGTGTGTCATTGGCAGATATTTCCTCTCTCCACAAATACAGGGAGGCATCATCATGTGTTCCCTTTTTAGCTGCTCTGGGGCTCCTCTTCCTGCAGCAGAGGAGCTCAGCAAGCAAGTTTGCCATTATTTGTTTCCTTAGATATTCCTTAATTACAGCACTTGAGAGGGAGGATTTTTCCCATCTCTCCCTCTGGTTCCCTTTATCTCATCATGAGCCTTTTTGGGGGTGGATTTAATTGGTGAGCGACATCTCGGGGACTTCGGCTGGAATTCAGTCATCCCTCACTCCAAGAGTTGTGTGGAAATCCATTCCTCCTGTCACTCCTCTGCCCTCCCTGCCTGCCCCAGTGGCCTTTTCCCTTTTCCCACCAAACTGGCATTCCTGGTGATTTATCCCCCCCCTGCTGTGCCGTGTTTTCCCCAAACTGCTGCGATTGATTCCACTCCTTCCCTCCGAGCAGCCTTTTCACTTAACACACTAAAACGAGCTTGGAAAACAGATTTCTTCATTCCTTAATCTTTTCAAACTCCCTGGTCTCCCATTTTTATTTTATTTTAGCTGAAAGCTCCCCTTGAAATCTTTTGTTGGAGCTTTGTATCTCAATGTTTAACAGCTGGCTCTGGGCTCTCCCAGGATCTCTGGATCCTACACATCCTGTACATCCCCAGCTCTGGAATTACAACCATAGAATCACAGAATGGATTGGGTTGGAAAAGCCCTCCGAGATCATCAAGTCCAACCCTTGGTCCAACTCCAGTCCCTTTACCAGATCATGGCACTCAGTGCCACGGCCAAGCTCAGCTGAAAAACCTCCAGGGATGGGGAATCCACCCCCTCTCTGGGCAGCCCATTCCAATCCCTGAGCACTCTCTCTGCAAAGAACTTCCTGATATCCAACCTAAACCACCCCTGGCAGAGCTTGAGCTGTGCCCCCTTGTCCTATTGCTGAGTGCCTGGGAGAAGAGACCAACCCCCAGCTGGCCACAACTTCCCTTCAGGCAGTTCCAGACAGTGCTGAGGTCACCTCTGAGCCTCCTCTTCTCCAGGCTAAACACCTCCAGCTCCCTCAGCCTCTCCCCACAGCACTTGTGCTCCACTCCCTTCTCCAGCCTCGTTGCTCTTCTCTGGCCCCGCTCCAGCCCCTCAATCTCTTGCCTCAACTGAGGGGCCCAGAACTGAACACAACACTCAAGGTGTGGCCTCCCCAAGGCAGAGTCCAGGGGAAGGGTCACTGCCCTGGGCCTGCTGGCCACGCTACTTTGGATCCAGGCCAGGATCCCCTTGGCCTTCTTGGCCACCTGGGCACACTGGTGGCTCCTCTTGAGCTTCCTGTCCCTCAGTCCCCCCAGGTCCCTCTGCCTGGCTGCTCTCCAGCCACTCTGTGCCCAGCCTGGAGCGCTGCAGGGGTTGGGGTGGCCAAAGGGCAGGACCTGCACTTGGCCTTGGTGAACCTCATCCCATTGGAATCAGCCCATCCCTCCAGCCTGTCCAGATCCCTCTGCAGAGCCCTCCTGCCTTCCAGCCTGTGCAGATCCTTCTCCAGATCCCTCCAGCCTGTCCAGATCCTTCTCCAGATCCCTCCAGCCTGTCCAGGTCCCTCTCCAGATCCCTCCAGTCTCTCCAGATCCCTCTGCAGAGCCCTCCTGCCTTCCAGCAGGTCGACACTCCCTCCCAACTTGGTGTCATCAGCAAATTTGCTGCTGATGGACTCAATCCCCTCATCTAAATCATCAATAAAGATGTTAAACAGGACTGGACCCAACACAGACCCCTGTGGGGACACCACTGGTGACCAGCTGGATGCAGCTCTGCTCACCAGCACTCTCTTGGCCCGACCCTCCAGCCAGCTCCTCATCCATCCATCTGGGAAGGATCATTATCAGCTGGAAGAGGAGCAGAAAGTTGGGCTGGGGCTGCCATGGAAGAATTGCTGGGAGTTCATGGATCATCTGCCTTTGGATACCCAGGAAAACCAATCACAGCTTCTTATGCCCAATTGTTGGAAGTTTATGAAATTCAGTTCTTGCTCTGAATGAAATTTGCCTGAAGGTTTGTCTTAATTTGCTTCCAGAGTGAAAATTAAGGTAATTTGAGAGAAGGTCACTGCAGCAAATAGAGGTTTTGTCTGGTTGGACTAATTGACTTGAATTAATACCCTTTTAGTTAAAACAGTCATTTGCACTGAGTGAAGTCGGAGCTGGGGGAGGACTCAGGAATTCTTGCTGCTGTCACAGGGTTCTGAATGACTTTTTATTTTATTTATCCCCCATTTCTGTGCCTTTGCCATGGACACACTGACCATGGGCTCGTGTGTGTTGTACACAACAAATCACCCCATCAGCAGAAGATGCTTTCTGCCTTCCCTGTGCAATAAACTTTGGGTTGAGCATTGGAAATTTATTTTAAAGCAAGTCATGTTATTTCCAGCACAATAAGAAGTAAAAACTTCTTGGATACTTTTAGGAAGTCACAATTTTTGTTTATGTTCTTACAAAAATCTATAATGAAATGTTTAAAAATGGTCTGAACCAATCCATTGGGCAGCTCATGGATCTGTTTTCCCATGGAAAACGTTTCTTCCTTGTGGATGTGGTAAAGGCTGAATAATCTTGCTTAGAACTTGATTCTCAGAGTTCAAGCCAAGTCTGCTTTAAACCTCTTGAATCCACACACATAATTCATCCTTCCTGGCAAATGCTGCTGATTTCCCTTGTAAAATCAATAAACGGAGATAAAGAAGAGAAACAAGCTCTGGGATCTTGGAGGGAAGGGCAGAGATGAAAATTAAGGCAATTTCCTCCTCTCAAGCTTCTGTTCTTTGGGTACAAATCGACTTGTAAATCTTGTTCCCTGTGCAGTTGCTGCGAGGAGAGAAACACTTGCACTGAAGCTGCGCTGGAGCAGATGGTGCTGGGGAGTGTGACAGGAGAGAGGGACCTGCCAGTGCTCTCAGGCACCACAGAGTAAATCCAATTTCACTCTGTGAAAGCCACTCTGAACATCATCTTTGTATGTTTTATCTGAAATAGTCGTCCCTTCCACTGAATTGTGGCGCTGCATTTTAACTGCAATCAGTTACCCAGTCTGTGTGTGGTGACTGTTCCATACTCTGGGACCTGCCTGGGGAGCTTGGAGTGGCACCAGGAGCTTTGGCCTTGGCTTTGGTGGCAGCCTGAGAGTGAGGACACAAACCCTGGGGGAGCCGTGCTTTTGTGGAGGGTTCCCTTTTTGCCAGGGAGGGACACAGGGCAGGAGACACCCCAGCAGCATCCAAGGTATCCCAACATCCCAGCAGCATCCAAGGTATCCCAACATCCCAGCAGCATCCAAGGTGAGCCTCTGTGGGAAGCTCCTCTCCCTCCAAGAGCCAATCCCACCAAGTTGGGAGGGAGTATCGACCTGCTGGAAGGCAGGATGGCTCTGCAGAGGGATCTGGACAGGCTGGAGAGATCTGGAGAAGGATCTGGACAGGCTGGAGAGATCTGGAGAAGGATCTGGACAGGCTGGAGGGATCTGGAGAAGGGTCTGGACAGTCTGGAAGGCAGGAGGGCTCTGCAGAGGAACCTGGACAGGCTGGAGGGATCTGGACCACTGGGCCTATTTTTAAGCACTTACAGATGAGCATGAGGGGAGAGGAAGCAACATCCACATGTTCCTGCAGCTCCTGCAGTCAGGGATTGGCTCTTGGAGGGAGAGGAGCTTCCCCCAGAGGCTCACTTTGGATGATCCTGCAGTCATGGATTGGCTCTTGGAGGAATCCCAGAATCTCAGACTATTCTGAGTTGGGAGGGACCCACAAGGATCATCGAGTCCAACTCTTAAGTCAATGGCCCACACAGGGGATTGAACCCATGACCTTGGCATTGTTACAGCCAAGTTTTAATCAACTGAGCCAATCTCAGGGAGAGGAGCTTCCCACAGAGGCTCACCTTAGAATCCTAGAATGGATTGGGTTGGAAAAGCCCTCTGAGATCATCAAGTCCAACCCTTGGTCCAACTCCAGTCCCTTTACCAGATCATGGCACTCAGTGCCACGGCCAAGCTCAGCTGAAAAACCTCCAGGGATGGGGAATCCACCCCCTCTCTGGGCAGCCCATTCCAATCCCTGAGCACTCTCTCTGCAAAGGATTTTTTTCTCATCTCCAACTTCAATTTCCCCTGGCAGAGCTTGAGCCCATCGTGCCCCCTTGTCCTATTGCTGAGTGCCTGGGAGAAGAGACCAACCCCCAGCTGGCCAGAACTTCCCTTCAGGCAGTTCCAGACAGTGCTGAGGTCACCTCTGAGCCTCCTCTTCTCCAGGCTGAACACCCCCAGCTCCCTCAGCCTCTCCCCACAGCACTTGTGCTCCAGTCCCTTCTCCAGCCTCGTTGCTCTTCTCTGGCCCCGCTCCAGCCCCTCAATCTCTTGCCTCAACTGAGGGGCCCAGAACTGAACACAACACTCAAGGTGTGGCCTCCCCAAGGCAGAGTCCAGGGGAAGGGTCACTGCCCTGGGCCTGCTGGCCACGCTACTTTGGATCCAGGCCAGGATCCCCTTGGCCTTCTTGGCCACCTGGGCACACTGGTGGCTCCTCTTGAGCTTCCTGTCCCTCAGTCCCCCCAGGTCCCTCTGCCTGGCTGCTCTCCAGCCACTCTGTGCCCAGCCTGGAGCGCTGCAGGGGGTTGGGGTGGCCAAAGGGCAGGACCTGCACTTGGCCTTGTTGAACCTCATCCCATTGGAATCAGCCCATCCCTCCAGCCTGTCCAGATCCTTCTCCAGAGCCCTCCTGCCTTCCAGCCTGTGCAGATCCTTCTCCAGATCCCTCCAGCCTGTCCAGATCCTTCTCCAGATCCCTCCAGCCTCTTCTCCAGATCCTTCTCCAGATCCCTCCAGCCTGTCCAGATCCCTCTGCAGAGCCCTCCTGCCTTCCAGCAGGTTGACACTCCCTCCCAACTTGGTGTCATCAGTAAATTTGCTGCTGATGGACTCAATCCCCCACTGAGGTGTGTGTGCTGCCCACAGTGCTGGTTCCCCACCAGTAATTTCTGGGATGAGCCTATTGGGGGCCAGGATTTCAGAATCCAGGACTGAGGGAAGCTCTTCAGACTCCAGTGGTGCCTCCCTGGTTCCCCAGGAGCCCCCAGAGCAGTGTCTGAGCTGCAGATCCGCCCGGGAACGAGGAAGGAGCCTGAACAAATGGCTCATTTGCATGGTGGGTTCACATGTTTGCAGAGCCTGGTTGGGGCTCCAGAGTGCTCAGCTTTCCTTGTGAGGAGCAGGTGTTTGGCAAGGCAAGAGCCATCACACCCCCAGCTGGGGGAGAGGAGGAATCTGCTGCCAGAGTGTTGGTTCAGGAGCCGTGGCTGCTGTTCAGGAAACTTTTATTTGAAAGAGTTTTCTGAACTTCTTGCCTTGCAAGTGAAATGAGAAGCCTGTTGGGCTCCCAGTCTTGTGTTTGTAAATGGTGCTGGGCAGCAGGATCTCTTTCTAGGGATTCCTGGGAAGAGAATTGGTATGTCTGAGAAGGGGGAGAATCCTGGGTCATCTCAGCTTTGTGTGCCACTGCTGCCCTTCAAATCCATGGAATCATTAAGGCTGGAAAAAGCCTTTGAGGTCATCAAGTCCAACTGTCAACCATCACCATCACCATGTTCACCATATCCCCAAGTGCCACATCTACATGTTTTCTGAACACTTCAGGGATGGAGACTCCACCACTGCCTTTGGCACCTTGTGCCAACACCTGACCACCCTTTTGGGGAAGAAAATATTCCCAATATCCAGCCAGAACCTGCCCTGGCCCAGCCTGAGGCCGTTCCCTCCCTCCTGTCCCTGTTCCCTGGGGCAGAGCCCAATCCCATCTTCTTTTCAAGGGGTTGTAGGAGCTGGGACAGCCCCAGGATGGCACAGAATCCTCAGGGATGGTTCAGGCTGGAAAAGTCCTCTGGGATCATCCAGTGCCACCACCCCCAGCCCTGCCCAGGCCACCCTGCCCATGTCCCCAAGTGCCACATCCACAGGGATTGCAATCCCTCCAGGAATGGGGACTCCACCCCTGCCCTGGGCAGTTCATTCCAAGGCCTGAGCACCCTTTCCATGCAGGAATCATTCCCAAGATCCAACCAAACCATCCCTGGGCAGTTCATTCCAAGGCCTGAGCACCCTTTCCATGCAGGAATCATTCCCAAGATCCAACCAAACCATCCCTGGCCCAGCCTGAGGCCGTTCCCTCCCTCCTGTCCCTGTTCCCTGGGGCAGAGCCCGACCCTCCCCTGGATCCATCAGGGATTGCAGAGCCAGAAGGTCCCCCCTGAGCCTCCTTTTCTCCAGGCTGAGCCCCCCCAGCTCCCTCAGCTGCTCCTGGAGCTCCAGCCCCTTCCCAGCTCCGTTCCCTGCCCTGCACACGCTCCAGCCCCTCAGGGTCTCCTGTCTGAGGGTCCCAGCAGTGCCCCCAGGGCTGGGGGTGCCCCAGCAGTGCCAGCACAGGAGATGGTCACTTCCCTTCTCCTCATGGCCACTGTATTAAATTAATTAAACTAACCAGCATCTCCTTGGCTCTTCATTATTATGGAATTATCATTAGGCTCTTTTGCTGCTGTTTGCCCTGAATCCAGGTATGGATGGCCCTGGTGGAGCAGCTGGACTGGCCTGTGGAGCTGTGGGAGGCCACTCTCTGCGTGGGCAGCTTCTCTCCAGCCTTTCCATGTCCTTGTGTGTGGGATTGTGTTTGGATTGGCGAGAGGGAATGATCACTTTTGGAAACACTCCTGCAGATTTGTGAGCTTTCATCCCGAGAAAACGGAGCCTTGTCTGCCCTTTCCTCCTGGAATGATTACAGAAGGGTTTTATCTTCAGGGAGATGCTGTTGGAAGGCAAAGGTGCAAATGGGATTTCCTGAACTCAGCAGTGCTCTGGCCTTGCATAACACAGTGGAATAAATAGCAATTATTTTTGTGAGAGCTGGAGCAGGCTGGGAAGGTCCCACCTGCTCCGTGTTCTGTGTGTTTCCCAGAGGGATTTGGGCTCTGTGGGAGTTGGGCACAGCAGCAGCCAAGGACATGGGGTTGGTGCCTGTCTGTGTGGCCCTTTTGTAGGGATAAGTAGGTCAGAGTCACAGAGTGCTGCTCATGGCACTTCAGCCTGAAAGCAGAGCAGACTTTTGGGCTGGGTTTTGGCCACTTGTTTTATTCAGTGTCACGAGTTTCCAACCACCATGTGATGACTCTGACCTGCTGCTGTGACTCTGCCTTTCCTCAGGGGTCTGAGCCACTAACCCAGAACACAAAGGTGGCTGATGAACTGCTGGGATTCCTGGGCCTGGATGTGGAAAAAGAGGTGGGAGAAGGTGCTGACAAGGGGTTGGTTCCCATTCCTACCCCAACTTTCCATTCCAGATTACCCCACGGTGCTTCTCATGTTGAATCCCCTCTGAGCAGTTAATACATTGTCTCAACTGTTTACAATCAACGTGGAGCAAATTCTCAACCATTTACAATCAATGTGGAGCAAATTTTGGGCCCAAAGGCATATTTTAAGTTAATTTTGGCCCTCTAAGCTTGAAATTTGAGTTCTTGTGTGTTCCTGGCATTTCTTCCATGCTCAGATGTTCTTTCAGAGTCAGAGCCACAACGTGATTTAATCCAGACCAGCACAAGGTGATTAATTTTTCCTGTCTCCCAGGATCATCTTTTGAGACAATCAAGACGTATTGGAATGGGCTGCCCAGAGAGGGGGTGGATTCCCCATCCCTGGAGGTTTTTCAGCTGAGCTTGGCCGTGGCACTGAGTGCCATGATCTGGTAAAGGGACTGGAGTTGGACCAAGGGTTGGACTTGATGGTCTTGGGGGGCTTTTCCAACCCAATCCATTCTATGATTCTGTGAAGACCTGAGAGGGTTCAGGCGGAGAAGGGAAAGCTCCAGGGAGACCTGAGAGGGTTCAACTGGAGAAGGGAAGTCTCCAGGAAGAGCAACGAGGCTGGAGAAGGGAGTGGAGCACAAGTGCTGTGGGGAGAGGCTGAGGGAGCTGGGGGTGTTTAGTCTGGAGAAGAGGAGGCTCAGAGGTGACCTCAGCACTGTCTGGAACTGCCTGAAGGGAAGTTGTGGCCAGGTGGGGGTTGGTCTCTTCTCCCAGGCACTCAGCAATAGGACAAGGGGGCACGATGGGCTCAAGCTCTGCCAGGGGAAACTGAAGTTGGAGATGAGAAAAAGCTTCTTTACAGAGAGAGTGCTCAGGGATTGGAATGGGCTGCCCAGAGAGGGGGTGGATTCCCCATCCCTGGAGGTTTTTCAGCTGAGCTTGGCCGTGGCACTGAGTGCCATGATCTGGTAAAGGGACTGGAGTTGGACCAAGGGTTGGACTTGATGATCTGGGAGGGCTTTTCCAACCCAATCCATTCTGTGATTCTGTGTTTCTCTGGGTGCTCAGATAAATTCCCTGGCTGTGTGGGGTTATGGGCATGGCTCAGCATGGCCATTCCCTGCCCTTCCCATAAAACTGGGATGGTTGGAAGGCACCAATCCATCAGCTTGGTGTAGTTAAACCTTTTTGGTCGCATTACAAACAAATTAGTGGGATGTTTTCCATCCTGCTGAACAGGAAGTCGTTCTGGGTTGTATTTCTGCTCTCAGTTGCTATTTGCAACCCGTGAGGCCCCCTGTGAATTCCCAAGGAATTCCAAGCCAGGGAACCGGAGCAGATGAAGCAAATTCCCCCACAAGGTCTGAGGCACAGCTGGGAATCCAACCCCAGTCACCCAACACCGTCCCTGGCTTTAACTCCTGTACAAGAATTCCCTCCTGCCGTGCCCCTGATCGGATCTGCAGGGCCACATTAAGTGGGCAGATGGTGATCCCTCCCTGCTGCTGAGTTATCCCAGCTGTGGAATTGCTGCTTTTTGCTACTAATTTGGAACGTTTGCTGCCTCTTCCCCCCCTCCCAGTGCTCCACCTTGCCACATTCCAGGCTCTGGCGTTGTGGGAAAAGAGATGGAGTGACCATAAAGAGCCCAGATGTTGTGTCCGGGGGCAGGAAACACAAGGCAGCTCCCCCTGCTTTGTGAGGCTAAAAATAGTGGGAGCATTAATAGGAATCGCTGCCTTTGGCCGCTCCGGAGCATCTTCGAGCCACAGGACACAGGGAGGTTGTGAGATTGATTCCTCAGTGCTTTGGTTTATTGTTTGATTTGCGTTACAGGAGTGGAGCTCAGCCCCCCAGTCGGGCTTGGCTTGAGACCACCCGAGCCTAAAGATGCTCTGAGATGAATCTCAGAGCGAACGAGTGTAGCGAGGTAGGAAGGGAGCGGCAGCTGCAGCCACGTGGCACAGGCAACAAACCCGCGGTGAGTGTTTGTTTTGTGTTCTACCGGCACAATTAGTGGTCCTGCTCATCCTCAGCCACTGGCACAGCCAGGCTTTGTCCCCTCCCTAAACCAGCACGGGAGCTCAGCTGGGATCTTTGCATGGTGGATGTGCTGGAGAAGCTTTCAAAGTCACTTTAAATTGTGTTCAGTTCTGGGCCCCTCAGGTCAGGCAAGAGATTGAGGGGCTGGAGCGGGGCCAGAGAAGAGCAACGAGGCTGGAGAAGGGACTGGACGTGGCACTGAGTGTCCTCTTAGACATCTTCAGGGACAGAAAATCCACCCTGTCTTGATCCAACCCCACTGTGATCACCAGCCCAGGGCACTCTGTGATCACAGTGGGGTTGGATCAAGGGTTTGACTTGATCTCAGAGGTCTCTTCCAACCCAAGTGAGAAGAGCAATGAGGCTGGAGAAGGGACTGGAGCACAAGTGCTGTGGGGAGAGGCTGAGGGAGCTGGGGGTGTTCAGCCTGGAGAAGAGGAGGCTCAGAAGTGACCTCAGCACTGTCTGGAACTGCCTGAGGGGAAGTTCTGGCCAGGTGGGGTTGGTCTCTTCTCCCAGGCACTCAGCAATAGGATCTATGGGGTTCTATGGGGGGTCCATGGGGGTCTATAGGGGATTGACCGGGGTGTGTGAGGATCTATGGGGTGCATGGGGGGTCTATAGGGGTCTATAGGGGGTCTAAGGAGGGTCTATGGGGGTCTGTGGGAGTCTGTAGGGGATCTATAGGGTTGCATGAGGATCTATGGGGTGTGTGGGGGTCTATGAGCATCTATGGGGGGTCTATGGCGTTCTATAGGGCTCTATAGGGGAGTGTGAGGATCTATGGAGATTATGGGGGTCTATGGGATTCTATAGGGGGTGTGTGAGCATCTATGGGGGGCTATGGGGGGTCTGTGGGATTCTATAGGGGCTGTGTGAGGATCTATGGGGGGCTATGGGGGGTCTGTGGGATTCTATAGGGCCCCAGGCACTCAGCAATAGGACAAGGGGGCACGATGGGCTCAAGCTCTGCCAGGGGAAACTGAAGTTGGAGATCAGGAAAAAATCCTTTGCAGAGAGAGTGCTCAGGGATTGGAATGGGCTGCCCAGAGAGGGGGTGGATTCCCCATCCCTGGAGGTTTTTCAGCTGAGCTTGGCCGTGGCACTGAGTGCCATGATCTGGTAAAGGGACTGGAGTTGGACCAAGGGTTGGACTGGATGATCTCAGAGGTCTCCTCCAACCCAATCCATTCTATAATTCTGTGAAAGTCACTTTAAATCCCCTTTTCAGTGTTTTGTGTCAGGGACAGTGAATGGGAGAGCTGATGAGGGCATGGAGGGGCTGGAGAGTGTCTGCAAGGCTTTATCCAACCTCATGGGTGTGGTTTGGAGAGTGGGCACAGCATGATCAAAGTGGCTTTTGTTCCCTGCAGCATTGATTATAGTAATGTTGCTATGGCCACAAATCTCCCTCAAATTGCTTCAGCCAATTCATGAATTTCCTTTTTTATTACATCCTAACACTGAAAATCAGCTGCTCTGCCAGAAACCTCTCCCAGGGAAATCTGTACTGCTGGAATGTCAGGAGCTGCAGGAGGGGTTGGAGTAAGTATTGCTGTACTGGGGGATGCTGTAAAGAAAATCTCATTGTTGCTGGAACTTTGGGATGCTTCTGAGGTGAAGTAATTAAATTAATCCTAAATATCTAGCAGGTCACTAGAGCAGGCTGGGCTGTTGTGGCTCCCAGAGCTGCTTGTCTGGCTGGAGGAATCAAGGCTGTCCCAAGGACAGGCTTGGACAGTTCCAGCACCTGCTGGGCTGGTCAGTGGGATGGTGATTGTCCCACATCCATGGTGACTTCCCACACAAACCATCAGTGGTCCTTGTGACTGATTTGGCAGAGAAATTTATGACCAGGGGAAGTCATAAAATAAGCTCTTTCTCCACCACTCAGTGTCCTAAATGTTGGTGTGGTGATTGTCTTCCTCCAGCACTGGAGTCCTTGGCACAAGGAAGATGCAGATCTGTTAGAGCAGGTCCAGAGGGGGCCCTTATTAATTAGCTATTCCTGTTTCCAGGGAAATTGGAGTAGGATACCTGAGTCAGGGATAATCCAGTCCTGGAAATTTATCCTTCCTGAGGTGCTTTCCCAAGGAATCTGTGTGGTCAGGGAGCCTCCTGAGTGCCCAGCACTGGGAGTGAGGGATTTCTGCCTGTTTTCAGTCGAGCTGTGTGTGTTGCCTGAAGTCCCTGAGCCAGCAACCCCCTTGTCTGTGTGGGCACAGAGGGAGGGAAGGGGCAGAAGGTTGGTTTGGGCAGCAGCAGCACAACCTTCTCACCCCACAGCAGGTTCAGAGGGGCCAGTGCTTTGTCCTGCCGTGGGAACTGCTCTGGTGGGGACAGAGCTGCAAACAAGGCTCTGAGCACAACTCATTTTCCTTTCACTGCCTGCCTTCTGTGGCCCTGTAGCTCTTCCTTGCCTTAATTGGCCTAATTATTGCCTTCAGGTAGCTCAGGGTTCTGGTAATTGGTGCTGCTGGTTGTACAGGGAGGTGATGACAAGGGAGCAGAGGGGGCACGTCTGGAGTGGTTCCCTCTTAGTCTGTAGCCAAATAAAGATCAAAAAACCCATTTCCTGTGTTTACTGCAACAACTCTGAGGTGATGACTGAGCTTAGAATCACCAAATCCCAGAATGGTTTGTGTTGGAAGGGACCTGAAAGCTCATCTCATTCCACTTCCCACTATCCCAGGTTGCTCCAAGGGAATCCAGCCTGGCCTTGGACACTTCCAGGGCTGGGTCAGCCACAGCTTCACCCAAGGCTTTACAGATTGTCCTGGTGTGACCTTGTCTGAAAATTAAACCATGTGTTTTTTGGATCAGTTTGTCATTTCCATGCTTATTCAGACACATCCTTGGTCCTTGTGCTCTGCTGGATCAAGGGCTGGGTTTAGCCACAGTCCCATGTGCTTTACTGCATAAAACTTTGTTCATTCCACGAGCTTAGACTCATATTTCATGTGTCTACAGTGCATATTATTAGAAGAACTGTGAGATTTATGGTTATTAAATGTGATGGAGCCTTTCTGCCCAGAGGAGGAACTGCAGAATCACAGGAGGTTTGGGTTTGCAGGGACCTTGAAGATGATGTTGTTCCACCCTGTGCCATGGGCAGGTTGTGCCCTCCAAGTGTCTGGGCACAGCCCAGCCAGTGTCTTGGATCTTTTATGGCTTGTTCTTGTTGGGCTTTCTGAGTTTTTGTGGGTTTTGTGGGTCTCTTGTGTGGTGTCCCAGCAATGATGAGCAGAGGCTGAAGGGGCTCCAGAAGAGCTGGAGAGGGACTGGGGCCAAGGGCTGGAGGGACAGGACACAGGGAATGGCTTCCCAGTGCCAGAGGGCAGGGCTGGGAAAGGGGATATTGGGAAGGAATTGCTGGCTGGGAGGGTGGGGAGGGGCTGGGCTGGAATTCCCAGAGAAGCTGTGGCTGCCCCAGCCCTGGGAGTGTCCCAGGCCAGGTTGGATTCCCTGGGACAGTGGGAGGTGTCCCTGCCCATGGCGGGGGGTGGAACTGGATGGTCTTTAAGGTCCCTTCCCACCCAAACCATTCTGTGATGGTTTGAAGTGTCACAAATGTGTGTTGGGAGGGTCCCTCGTGACCTCTTTGGCCTCTCTGGCCTCCTTTTGCAGAGGGCACAGCACGGGACAAACAGCCCTCGTGGCTCCAGGTGCTCCCCACGAGGGAGATGGGTCTGTTCCTCTGGGGCAGGAGGTGAATGTGCTGCTCCTCACCCAGGACCTGCTGCTCATTCCCTTCCTCCTTTGCTGCCAGAGCCCCTCAGTGCCTCCCAATCCTCACCTGCCAGGCCGGGCTTGGCTCAGGAGCTTTGTTAGAAAAGGATTCCAGGGCTGATCCCTCTGTGTGCCATCAAAGTGTAGGTGACAAACCCCCCCAGGTCCTGCTTTGTGTGGGTGTGGAGGCAGAGGGGGTGTTTGTGAGGAAGTCTTTGTTCTGTGTGTGGGATCTTTGTGTGGAACTCCTTGTTCTGTGTGGAAATCTTTGTTCTATTTGGAAATCTTTGTTCTGTGCTTCAGCCCCTCACCTTTAACTCCATTGTTGTGAGATTCCTTATCTGAGAGAGGCGGAGGTTCATTATGTTAATTGGCTCTGAAATTACTGCATCAAATATCTGTAATTGGTGTTATTATTCCGGCCCTGTTGTGTCCCAGGGATTTCAGGGAGCACAAATGAGTTTGGAAACCTGTGCTTTGTGCTGTGCTTGTTGGAGGAGCCTCACGTGAGTTGGGAGTTTAGAGAGTCTGTTCTGATTCTGGGAGCACAGAGTGGGTTTGGTGATGTGGGGAGGGCTAAGATCCCTGCTGGGAGAGGGCTGAGGTTAATCCACATCCCGGGACAGCTCCTGCTCCAGCTGAGCTCAGAACTGTGACTGCAGGGAAGTCACAGCTGCTTGGAAAATGAGCTATGGATGTGTGCTGGGAAAATTAATTTTAGGAAGGGACAAGCATGGAATGAGCTGGTGGTGCCACTCCTGACTGCACTGCCTAAAATTCTTTGGAGAAGGGAAACTGCTGCCAGCATGGTGAGCCTTGCTGCTGTTGACAGCACCATTTCTACCCAGTTATGAGATCCTTTTACAACCCCTGCCATTCTCTTCCTCCCACCTCTCCACCTTGGCCAGAATGGATTTCTCCTTCCTGAGGCAGAGTGGACTCTTCCTGACAGCGCTGCCACCGTGCTGAGCTGGGGCATCACTTGGTCCTCTCCAAGCTGCAAAGCACAGGCAGCATTTTGGTCATTTGTAAGGGCATCTCAGTGCCCAGCAGGAATTGTAACCCAGTTTGGAATTCCATGTTGATGAGAGGATGCTGAAAAGGAGGGAGTGGGCAAGGGAAGTGCCCCCAAGGGGCAACTCCGATCGCTGCTCTGTTGGGAGCAGGGACAGCACCCAGGGAACAGCTGGAGCTGTGCCAGGGAAGGATGAGGTGGGATGTCAGGAGAAGGTTCTTTCCCCAGAGGGTGGTGGGCACTGACCAGGCTGCCCAGGGAGGGTCAGGTGGGATCTCAGGAGAAGGTTCTTCCCCCAGAGGGTGGTGGGCTCTGACCAGGCTGCCCAGGGAGAGTCAGGTGGGATGTCAGGAGAAGGTTCTTCCCCCAGAGGGTGGTGGGCACTGAACAGGCTGCCCAGGAGGGTCAGGTGGGATCTCAACAGAAGGTTCTTCTCCCAGAGGGTGGTGGGCACTGACCAGGCTGCCCAGGGAGAGTCAGGTGGGATGTCAGGAGAAGGTTCTTCCCCCAGAGGGTGGTGGGCACTGACCAGGCTGCCCATGGGATGGGCACTTCTCAAACCTGCCAGAGCTCCAGGAGAGTTTGGACAATGGGACAGGGTGGGATTGTTGGGGTGTCTGTGCAGGGCCAGGGGTTGGGTCAATGATCAGTGTGGGTCCCTCCCAGCTCAGGATATTCCCTGATCCTATAATGGCTGAGGAATTTGGAAGGGTTGGGGTAGGAGCCAAGAAGGGTTGTGAGTGCAGCGATACCAGGTGGGGGATGAGGGGCATGGGCAGGGAATGAGGGGAGTGAAGGGAAAGAAATCATAGAATGAATTGGGTTGGAAAAGCCAAGTCCAACCCTTGGTCCAACTCCAGTCCCTTTACCAGATCATGGCACTCAGTGCCACGGCCAAGCTCAGCTGAAAAACCTCCAGGGATGGGGAATCCACCCCCTCTCTGGGCAGCCCATTCCAATCCCTGAGCACTCTCTCTGCAAAGGATTTCTTCCTGATATCCAACCCAAACCTCCCCTGGCAGAGCTTGAGCCCATCGTGCCCCCTTGTCCTATTGCTGAGTGCCTGGGAGAAGAGACCAACCCCCAGCTGGCCAGAACTTCCCTTCAGGCAGTTCCAGACAGTGCTGAGGTCACCTCTGAGCCTCCTCTTCTCCAGGCTGAACACCCCCAGCTCCCTCAGCCTCTCCCCACAGCACTTGTGCTCCACTCCCTTCTCCAGCCTTGTTTCTGCCTCCAGTTCCTCCCAGGGCTTTCTCTCTAAGCCCAGGTATTTGTTTCTGCTGTTTCCTGGTGATCCCAAGGGAACAGGCTCTGGCAGAGGCCCAAGGATGACGTGCTGGGCAGTGCTGGGCTGCTGTTGGTTCTGTGCCTTCTTTCCCAGGAGATGAGCAGGGCAGTTTGGGAGAGGCTGTGGCCATCCTGGAGGGATCCCCCTCCTATTCCATCCTACCCAAGGGAGCTGCTTTTCCCATCCCTGTGGTCCTAAAACCAAACCACTCCTACCTTTGCCCTCACCAAGTGGCCTCTGCAATACCTGGGAGGTGCAAGCCAAGCTGATTTCACTTCCACCCTCATGTGCTACAGGAATACAACTCCAAGGATTGTATTTTTCCCTCCTGTGTCTTCTCCTGTTCTCTGCTTTTCCAAGTTTTAGTTTGCTGGATGTGCATCACCACGAGAATCAGAGATGAGCTGCACCAGCATCACTGGCTCACATTAAAAGTTAAATTCAGGCTTTGGAGGTTGTTCCTTGTGAAGGTGCCCTGAGTTAGAGCCATGTCAGAGCTATATGGGATACTTAAAAACAATGGAAAATATGGATTTGCAGAAGGAAAGCTACTTGGAGGCACTGGATAAGGACACCATGGGCAAGGGAATCATCCTCTTCCCACTCCAGCTGCCTCATGGGCTCCTGGAGCTTTGTAAAGAAATTTTCCACAGTCTGATGCACACATTGTGGAATTAAGGACAAACTTTGCTGCCACCATGTTGGAACTATTTCCTTATTATCTGAATCTTTTGGTCAAAAAAAAAGGCTTTTTTTCACCAGTCCTCTGAGTCCTCTCTCACTGTCACCCTTTCCTTGGAGTCAGATTTTTTCCCAAGTTTTGCCTCTTTCTCTTTTCCAGAATATTTTCAAAAATGAAATATCCTTTAGGCTGAAGTTGGAATGATGCAGCTTCCAACTGGGGACTATTTTAGGTTTAATTTGAAAAAACAGACTATAAAACACACACTTGTAAAAACAGTTTGTCCTTTGCAATGTACTAGAAAATGACTCTCAGCAGCCTCCTCAGACCCTCAGCTCGCTGGATTTAAGCCCCATGACATGCTCAGAGACAGAGTTAGAGTGGATTTTAACACAGGGCCACACATAAATCTCCAATATGGATCATTTGGGGAGGATTATTGTGGAGAATGTGTAACAGTGAAGAATTCGAAGCCATTGCAGGTTTTGCAGCACTTGGTGACTGTGAAGTGACTGTCCAGTTTTGCTTGAAAATGAGGTCAGTCAAAAAAAATGTGCTTTATAACGTTGGAAATGAAATGTGGCTGGAGTTGTGCAGACACTCCTGCCTTGGAATGGCTGAGTGCCAGACTGGTTTGGGTTGGGAGGGATCATGAAGATGATCTGGTGGACTCCAACCTGCCCTGCCATGGGCAGGGACACCTCCCACTATCCCAGGTTGCTCCAAGGGAATCCAGCCTGGCCTTGGACACTCCCAGGGCTGGGCCATCCATCCTTTCTCTGGGAATTCCAGCCCAGCCCCTCCCCACCCTCCCAGCCAGCAATTCCTTCCCAATATCCCCTTTCCCAGCCCTGCCCTCTGGCACTGGGAAGCCATTCCCTGTTGTCCTGTCCCTCCAGCCCTTGGCCCCAGTCCCTCTCCAGCTCTCCTGGAGCCCCTTCAGGCTCTGCAAGGGCCTCCAAGGTCTCCCTGGATCCTTCTCTCCAGCCTGGACACCCCCAGCTCTCCCAGCCTGGCTCCAGAGCTGCCATTGGATCCATGCCCAGCCCAGCTCCCAACTGGGAAGGACTTCAGGGAACAAGGGGCTTCTCTGGGAATCTTGAGAAGGGTCTCCCTGCCCCTTTGCTGCCTTTTCCATCCCCAGAGTCCCTAAAAAATTCTCTGGATGGATCCTGAGTGTCCTTTATCCTGGAATGGGTAGGTTGAAAGGGACCTTAAAGCCCATACCATTCCATGGGCAGGGACACCTCCCACTGTCCCAGGTTGCTCCAACCTGGCCTTGGACACTCCCAGGGCTGCTGGGCCATCCATCCTTTCTCTGGGAATTCCAGCCCAGCCCCTCCCCACCCTCCCAGCCAGCAATTCCTTCCCAATATCCCCTTTCCCAGCCCTGCCCTCTGGCACTGGGAAGCCATTCCCTGTGTCCTGTCCCTCCAGCCCTTGGCCCCAGTCCCTCTCCAGCTCTCCTGGAGCCCCTTCAGGCTCTGCAAGGGGCTCTCAGGTCTCCCTGGATCCTTCTCCTCTCCAGGTGACCCCCCCAGCTCTCCCAGCCTGGCTCCAAAGGGGCTCCAGCCCTGGGGCATCTCCGGGGCCTCCTCTGCACTCAGAGGCATTTTTAGCTTTGGGAGTTTTTTCTCTGAAGGTATTACAAGAAGTTTTCCAGGTCACCTTCACTGCAGAGTCTCTGGAAGGGGGAGGCTGTCAGATGGTGCCTCAGCAAGGCAGTGTCTGTTCCCTGGGCATGGACTCAGAGCCCTGTGAGCTCTCTGTGCCACCTGCAGATTCCATGTTTGCCTTCCAAGCCCTGTGGACACTCCTTTGATGTGTCCCCATGTGGTGAGCTGGGCTCCCAAAGGAGATCACAGGCAGAATCTCCATGATGTGGTGTGGGCAAGGATCCCTCCATCCTTTGAAACAGAAGTTTGCTGCTGCTGCTGTGTTTTAAATAATTTTTTTCCTGTCTGATGCAGAGAGCAGCGATGGAGAAATGCCCAGGGAGGCTCCTCTGCTCCCCAGGGAATCCAGCCCTGCTCTTAAACACATGGTCTCCTCCTGGCCCTTCCAACACAAACAAATCAGACCTACATCCTCCTGGAAATGAAACCAGCATTTTTTCAGACATGTACACAGATCTCCCCCTGCCCTGCAGGAAACACGGACAATCTGCAGCCCCAGGTGGCCCAGAGCAATCCATGTTTGTGGGGCTGGGCAAGGCCAAGGGAGGAACACACAGAAATAAAGGGATATTTAACAGTTCTCTTTCCTGGCATCATCTCAGCACCAGCCACATAAATGTGTCCATTTTCCTCAGCTCATCCTGGCATTGTCCACCAAAAAGCTTTTACCTCTACCCCCTGGTCACAAAAACATCCCAGTCTGCTTCCATCTTGCTCTTTCCTGACAATTATCTCCACTTGCTTCCCTGTTTTCTCTTCCTTTAAAAGCCTCTTACCCAGGCTGGCTTTTCCTTCCCCTCACCCACCTGCACCAGCACCATTTTTCTCACTGTCAGAGGTGCTACTCCACAGCCAAAATTTGTTTTCAGAAGGTTATTTCAGCTCATTCTCCTGCACTAAGGCAGACACAGACATTGCACCCTGGAACAGAAACGTGTCCATGGAAACCAGTCCCACTCCAGCCCACCCTGAGCTGAAGGGCAACATGAGCAGGATATGGAGCAACACAAGCTCAGCTCCACCAGCCCCCAAAGAATTCCTGGCACCAAGTGCCAGGAGGGACATGCCAAAGTCCAGCAGAAGTTTGGACAACATTAAACATTAAATAAAATAATAAATTATATTGAAGAGCAGAAGGTTTCCCAGGCTAACACAGGTAATGTGTCCCATAAAAGTGGAACAAACCCACCTGGGGCCATGACTGCACTTGCTGTGGGAATTGTTCCCCAGCACATCAATACTCTATAAAGAACAAATAAAACAGGGCTGGAAATGAAGGAGTGTTTGGGGGTCATGTTGTTATGTGGGAAAAAGGGGACCTACAGGGGAGAAACCCCCAGGAGGAAACCCCAGAGAGCCCCTTTCCACCTTCCACTTCAGCAAACAAAACCCCACAAACAGGGAAATTAAAACCTGCTGCTGCAAGAGGAGAGGAAGGCACAGATTTTATGATTTCCCTGAGAGAAAGGAACTTTTAAAAGGCTTTTGAAGAATAAACTGTGCATTTGTTCCCTAAACCTGAACAAAACCAATTGATTTGAAGTGACCCTTCCCCTGGACTCTGCCATGGGGAGGCCACACCTTGAGTGTTGTGTTCAGTTCTGGGCCCCTCAGTTCAGGAAAGAGATTGAGGGGCTGGAGTGGGACCAGAGAAGAGCAACGAGGCTGGAGAAGGGACTGGATGTGGCACTGAGTGTCCTCTGAAACACCTCCAGGGACAGAGAATCCACCCTGTCTTGATCCAACCCCACTGTGATCACCAGCCCAGGGCACTCTGTGCCCTGGGCTGGTGATCACAGTGGGGTTGGATCAAGGGTTGGACTTGATGATCTCAGAGGTCTCTTCCAACCCAAGTGAGAAGAGCAACGAGGCTGGAGAAGGGAGTGGAGCACAAGTGCTGTGGGGAGAGGCTGAGGGAGCTGGGGGTGTTCAGCCTGGAGAAGAGGAGGCTCAGAGGTGACCTCAGCACTGTCTGGAACTGCCTGAAGGGAAGTTGTGGCCAGGTGGGGGTTGGTCTCTTCTCCCAGGCACTCAGCAATAGGACAAGGGGGCACGATGGGCTCAAGCTCTGCCAGGGGTGGTTTAGGTTGGATATCAGGAAAAACTCCTTTGCAGAGAGAGTGCTCAGGGATTGGAATGGGCTGCCCAGAGAGGGGGTGGATTCCCCATCCCTGGAGGTTTTTCAGCTGAGCTTGGCCGTGGCACTGAGTGCCATGATCTGGTAAAGGGACTGGAGTTGGACCAAGGGTTGGACTTGATGATCTGGGAGGGCTTTTCCAACCCAAACCATTCTGTGATTCTGTGATTCCTACTCTGGCCAGCACTGTGTGAGTCTGTCCTGAGCTGGCTCTGGCCCTCTGCTTGTCCCCTGCCCCTGCAGAGCTGGCACAGAGCCCTGCTGGCCCCCAGGGGGTGGGTCTTTGTGCTCCTGTCCTTTGGCAGAGCTACAAAATTCAGCATTTATCCCATTCTACAGAGCTGTTCTGCCAGGTGGGAATAACACCACAAGTGCCCATCCCCAGCAGGGAACAGTTTGGTGGCAGCCAGGAATTGTTGCTGAGTCTTGAAGAGCTTCTGCTGCTCCAGCCAGTTCTTTGAAAGTTGGGGGTTTGGATTTTTTTAATTCTTGGTTGCTTTAAATGTCAGCTTGTGATGGCCCAGCAATGTGACTGTGCCTCTGAAATCCTTAAGCTGCTCCAATCACTCCAAGGAGCCAAGCAATAAAAGAGAAGGAATAAAATGTATCCCACAATGTCCTTCACTTCTGCTGACAAGTGCAGTTTAAATTCCTGCTGCAACCTTTTAGCATGGCTGGCTCGTGCAAAGTCATAAAATACTAAATGAGGTTGTAGCAGCTCCTGGTCATTGACTGAGATGGGGAGAAACCCCCTTGTTTGGGGGCAGCCTGTGCTGGGGGTGCTGCCAGGGACAGTGGCAGGAGAAAATATTTAAATATATATATATTTATATATTAATATATTAAAATATTTATATATTTAATAGAAATATAAAAATATATTTAATATGTTAATTTTATAATTATATATTTATATATTTACATATGTTCATATCTATATATTATATTTTTATATATTATATTTTAAAATATAACTTACTATATATTTATAAATAAATATA